>NC_057797.1:616251846-616551846 GCF_018294505.1 Triticum aestivum
GTAATTCAAGAAGTTTACCACAGAATCTTCTTCAAAAGCATTGCCTTTATTGTACATTTTCTTAAGAGTAAATATAGATGTGATAATATACGAAAAAATGGAGAATATTTAAGATAAGATGAAGAGTGATGCTACATAACCAAGTAGCTATAAATGTAAGTGCAGCTATACAGGCAAAAGGTACAGCCAAGAGCAATGCACAGCTAAACTTCTTCTGTACCAACCTTATGGTAAGAGTGATCTGATGTGTAGAAAATGGAGGGCGAAGGAAAATAAGCTGCAGAGTGATGGTACATGAACAACTACCTGTCATTATAAGTACACTGATAAATGACAGCATGTACTTACAAGAACAATGTAGAGCTAAAAAAACATTGGCATTGGATATATTCTACACTAATGTAACCATTCATATAGATCAGATAATTTGGAGCGAACAATTGATAAGCAAGCTATCATGCATACTGCTGTCACATAATGAACCAGGTATGTATGCAAGTACAGTGATACAGGACAATAGGTACTAATAGGAGCAAAGTAGCGGGCAACATATTTGCGATATCCTGTCGTTCTTGTCAAATCGGAATTCTTCTTCGAGCAAATTTCCTGCAAAAAAGATCCGTAAGGCACATGCGAAAAAGTAGAAGTTCAAATTGTCATGTGATTTCGTAGACAATACCTCATCCTAGGAATGAGGCCAGTGCATAACAAGGTTTTTCCATTCAATGTCTTCTAAATTTAGCACATGAGACTTCACCGGAAATTCGTTTATAGACTTGCCATCAAAGTGTGATTTCCTCAGGTAACACCGATACTGCTGCAATGCTTCCTTGAAAAGCACAAGCAAGCTTTGCTCGTCATGACTATCCAGATTGACCCTCGCCTAGTTACAACAATGTAATGTAAATCATTGATGTGTTCAATCAGCAGAAAACAGGAAAATAATAACCATGAATAATAGCACTTACACGTAAGTTGGACAGGAAGATCTGAAAATGGTGTTTGTCTTCACAATAATCTTCCCATGATGGGAATATATGCATGTAGTCCCTAACAACATTGGAAGCATTGTATTTTAAACTGGGAATAAATGGAATGGGGTTCCAATCTGCAAGAATTGGCCGTCTCTGCAGTTGGGATAGGTCTTCGGCCGGTGGACTTGCTGTACTTTTTGCTGGAGTGGGATTTTTCTGTGGTACAGCTGGTGCTATGGCAAATGAAATCGGTATACCTTTTGCTGGAGTGCAGGTCCTGTGTGGTGGGGCTAGTGGTGTGGCTAGTGAAGTATGGGTATAGTCTGCTGGAGTCGGTCCTATGTTTTGTGTCACTGGTTGTATAGCCAATATAAGTGGGGTGTTGTTTGATTTCTCCGGCACCACCACATTTTGAAAGGACTTTGCTGGTGCTCCTTCAGGTTCGACAATCACCCTCTTCCTTTTTGATGTCTAATGCACAAGAATATCATTTGAGTGAAAAACAGGGTATGATGATAGATGGAATATGTATTGATAATGGATGGGCATGGCATCTCGACATATATGATGAGTAAACTAAGCAGATGGCGGTGCAACAAAGTAGAAGAAATGCAAGACAACATATGCAAGATACCCGCAATCAATAAAACATTGCCAAATTAGAACATGCACCTTGATGGGTGAACAGGACAGGCCATCTGCCTTTGACTCCTCGAGGTTAGAATAGTCATTAGGATCATATTCCGAACAAGAATCAACAGGTGGGGAGCGTATGAGTTTCATTGCATCCAGAATGGCACTCAATGCCTTGGTGCCAATTTTGTAAGTCATTGAAGTGTTTAGCTTCAAGAGTGGACTGCTGCTAGTGCGACACAAAGCAGCTACACAAATCATAGTGTAGATATAACGGGAAAACCTTAAGCATCAGAGTAAAATCAGCAAAGTGTAACTTGCTGGAATATATGTGCTAGTATTGCCGGTACGGCTAGAAAGGCTTCGGATACCAGCTCTCTTCAAGTGAAGATGCGGTACTGTTAATATCAGTGTAACTCTCAAAGGCGACACAGCTCCCCGCATTTCCTTGCTATTCTTATAGGATTCAAGTGGGCAGGCCACTACAAATCCTATTCCTATGTTTACAAGACCCTACGAATCAAAGAGGCTCAAAGTGTCCATCACAACCGACCGTATAGACCTCTACACTGCAAATGTCCCTGCTCATCTTCAGTACAAGGAACATACTGTACTACTATCATACTCCCTCCATTCCAAAATATAAGTCTTGGTAGAGATTTCCACTATGGATCACATACAGATGTATCTAGATACATTTTAGAGTGTAGATTCACTCATTTTGCTCCATATGTAGTCCATGGTGGTATCTATACAAAGACTTGTATTTAGGAACAGAGATAGTACATATTAAATAAGAATGGAAGAGGAACATGGTAAAGAAGAGCAAGCAGATTTTGGATAATAAAATGTTGGTTGCGCAGTGCCCACACATGATGAACCAGAGCGCATTAAGAATGCAACTCCTAGCTGTCTCTCGACCATTTCAGGCGGTTGGATGAAGATCCTACGTCTCCTAACCCTTCTTCTTCCTCGTCTCCGATTCTTCCCATACAGAACACCGCACGGGCCGCCGGCCGGACCACCGGCCCCCACCGCTTGTGTTCCTCCGCCACCCCACCCCCACCCCCGCCCCAACCCCCACCCGCGTCGAGTTTTCTTCGTTCGGTGAGGCCCCACAACCACCCGAGCCCCTTCGATCGCACCGGCGAACTCTGGCGAGCTCTGAAAAATCGACTGACCCAATTTTGAAATTTAGTCTACTGTGATTTAACTAGTGTGGAATATAAAAGGGGAAAACCATAAGCATTGGGAGTATAGTGTTGAGCATGCCATGGCGGATCTGAAGGTGCAAACCGGACAAAGGCAACTTCGCAACCAAGACAAGAAATCAGAGTAAAGCAGTGGCGATCTATTTTCTTGCTGCGATAAATAAGTTGAGCAGATACGAAAGAGTACCGCCTCTGGTGCGGCGCCATGTACGCATCTGCTGAGAATTTGACGGTGTTGCGGTAGCGATGGCTGTCGGCGGCGTGGAAGCAGATCTAGGAGGGTAGACGGTGGCGGCGGGGTGTGGTGGACGAGACGGTCATAGGAGCAGCGCCAGCAAGGTGGACGACGTCGGGGATGAAGCGAGAGGACGAGATGCAAGGATCCCGGTCCAAAGCCGTGGATGAGAGAGGTCAATCTCTTGTAATGGACGGCAGCGTCGGGGTATTAGCTCCGGCATGGTGGAGGAGGATGGCGATGGATGGGGTGGCGAACGTCGACAGACGGAGGAGGGTGGGGTGGAGAGGGTGTTTTGGCGCCCACGGAGTACGAATGGGGAAAAGGGAGGTAGAGAGGAAGGGGGGAACCATGTATTCAGGGCGCGCTTGTCTCAAATGCGAGGAAATTTACAAACTTAGCCCCCTTTTCAAATTTCTACTACATCACAGCAACATTAGTCGGTTGGGGATAGGACGGTAATCTCGCATACACCGAATATTTGCCGACGAGAGTTTGTTTTTGGCGCCCACCGTGTATGAATATGAATTGGGGAGGGAGTCGATTTCGGCCGAGGACACACTGTGTTTTGGCGCCCACCATGTATGAATCCGGGTGAGAGGCGGTTATGTCATGTTTGGGGTGAAATTACAAACCTACCCCTATCGAAACCTATAGAAATCCAGCAGATAGGCTTTGCGTGGCAGGGATAGGAAGTAGTGATTTCCATCTCGCAGATTTTGGTTTTGGGCGGTTACTGCGACTTTCCCCGCTTTGTTCAAATTTTGCAGAGTGCAAGTTTACCGTGCCAACTCAATTCGAATCCCGTTTGTATTCTATTTTTTCGGGCAGGATCCATTTTCAATTGGAATTACATTCTATATACATCATTTTTTATATATAATTTCAAAAGCACAACACCATTTATACATAAATATGGTTTACAAATGGCATGATCTCAGATTCATAAGGTTGTATCCATCAATTTGGATTTTCAAATATTTGAAACCACTTTATGTTGAAATCCAATGTATGCATTCCTCGCTAACTGTCTCCAACTAATGTGTGTTTCATGCGGTTTTTTTTACTTCTCAAACATGTATAATGTGTTTCACACACGAATCATATAGTGTAATCCCATTTAGACATTAATTGCATATAAACCATGCATTGTTTGTAATTGAAGAATCTATGGATCACCAATATTGATAAACTATATAACATTACACGTGTGCCCAAATTCAAATGAATATGCATGTTTGATACACCAATTTGCGTTATGATATTATCGATGTCGTGATCTCCAGTTTAAATATTTGAATCCCCTTTAATCCAGATATTTGTCTCATATAGCTATCACTCATGCTTATATAGGACTATCTCTCTGGACCTATACGCGTTCATGGTCTCTAAGGTATCTCTCGTGTTACCTATATGTCGACAATGATCTTTTATCTTCGTAACACACTGACGGTACTCTCTCCCTCGACCTTCATCACACTATCTCTCTCTAAGTATATCTCGCTCCCTGCTATGTGTCTCTAACTATGATTCTCCATGTGGAATCTCTTTCTCTCACACAAACACAAAACTTTGTCTCCCGGGGTCTCATTTCTCTCTACTATTCCCATGTGTGCCACTCGCACACCCCTCATACAGAGATGTCTTTCGCTCCTTAGATATGAGAACCTAAGACTCTTCCTCTTCAATATCTCTTTCTCATACACAAACACAAACTCTGTCTCCCAGGGTCTCATATTTCTCCATTGTTCTCTTGTATGTCGCACACACACACCCTCTCTCCCTAGAGATATCCTGCATTCCCTCGTATGTCTCTCTAGCTATCACTCTCGTTGTGAAATATCTTTCTCTCTCGCAGACACAAAACTCTGTCTCTCTGGATCACATTCCCTCGTATGTCTCTCTGGATGCACCCTCTCTCTATCTCTCTCACACCCACACACATAACCCAGCCTTCTGATCCACTCGACTCCTATCTCTAACGCACACTAGCTAGCATCTTTATCTTTCTATTTATCTCTTTCTCCATCAACCTTCTTTCTCGCCCTCACTCTTGATTCCTATCACGCACACTACATATGTTTCTCTCTACATGCAGTCAAGTGCCCTCTCACACACATATATAACCTCACCCTTTGAACCACCCAACGGTCATCTCCAACACCCAAACTAGCGGATGTCCCTCTAGCTAGCATATCCATCTCTGTATCTATCTGTAGTTTCTCCGTCAACATTTCTTTCTCGCACGGAGACTTGCTTCCTATCACCCACACTATATATGTCTCTCCATACATATGCATTTATAGGTTGGTCTCTTTTGCACAATCGTTGCGCCTCACTCCCTCTGCTTGCCATAGATGCATGCTCCAGCCCACGCCACTATCTCTTAAAGACAAAAACACATACTCAATTGTCGGGCCTTCTTCCCTGCATTCTCACATGCATGCATATTGTCATACCGATCCGTCTCTCCCATGTCGTTGATCTTATGACTTATGTCTTCCTTCTTTTATCTCGATCATGCGCGCGCGCGCACACACACACACATCCCACATCCCACGTATACATGTATACCTCTCACACATGCACGTTCAAGGTCTCTATGTCTCCATACGTAGTTAATTACCCTCAATCCTAATGCCACATCAAATCGTTCTCCTCTTTTGTGCACATAACTTCCGCCTGTTTGGGTAAAACATACACTCACACTTAACAATCTCCTTCTAGCTACCCCCACCTCTCACTCTTCCCCTATATCCCCGAAACCAATAAGACCATCCGTTTGTTTAATTCCCGCCTACATGCACCATCGATATATAGTAGTCTTCCTCGGTGTCTCTCGAACAAACACGTTCTCTCGATGTCGACTCCTCTCACGCGCACACACCTTCTCTTCCCTCTCTACGAGCATTTTCTCTCTCACACCCCATCGTTGGTGGCCTTTGCCATACACATCACCTCTCTATGATGAAGCCATGCACACTTAAATTACATCCGCCATAGAGGACCCCGCGACACACACACACACACACACACACACACACACACGCACGCACCCCCCACACACTAAGACTACATCTCTCTCTCTCTCTCACACACACACACAAACACACACACACACACACATGCACGCACGCATGCACGCACCCCCACACACACTAAGACTCCATCTCTCTCTCTCTCACACACACAAACTAAGACTCCATCTCTCTCTCTCTCTCTCACACACACACACACACTAAGACTCCATCTCACACAGATGCTCTAGGCGGAGCATTTGTTCCTACCACCCTTCATCCAACCTTACCCGTATGATAAACAATCACCTTTATTTACTTGCATAACATGGACAAATTCCACTTTACTTTAGTAGTCAGCAAACTTATCATCTGTACCCTTATAAAAAACGAGTTGGCTGTGATGGTGTGCCTGCCATCCTGTAATACAGATCGTATGATCTATATCTGAGGACAGAAAGCAAACTATGATAATTTTGCAAAAGATACCCGCACCTCTCTCCACATTATTATCTCCTGCAACTTCATTGCTCAGCAATTAAAAAGGAATAAGTCTCTGGAACAATCTAGCATGCATGGTGGCCGCTGCCGCCTGCCGGCGCCGTCCATCCCCATGCCTCCGCCCATTCCGACCACCAGTCACCACCACGCTCCACTCCTACTCGCCTTATCTCTCATCTTTCATTTTTTCGATGACATTCTCGAGATACCAGTTTTCCGATAAAATTCTCGAGATATCATTAGTTTTTACACATGGGATTACTCCTGCATGGGTCAATCACAACAGGTGTTTTGTAAAAAAAATGCATATTGATGTTCCCTGCAATGCACAAGAATCTTTCTTGTAATTATATAACGCAAATCACAAGCAGGAAGTGACATTTTTTTGACACAACCACGTTAACATGGCCACGTAAATCACTAGCTAAAGTAAATACCATTATACTTATATCCCGATGCAAAAGGTTGAGTACATGTCCGAAGAGTAGAGTCGCACACACACACTCTGTCTCTCAGAATCTCTCTCTCTCACACACACCAGTTACGTGATGCCCACTTAAGCAGACACGTATGTTACAATTTGTGCACCCGCGGGTACACGTGATGCTGCGCATTTATTTAAGCCGGAAGGCGAACCCAAACAGTAGCTGCATTCATTCCCCTCCCGCCGCCTCTTCTCTGGTCACCGTCGCCCGGTAGCCATGGACCGGCCGAAGGTAACAACATACGCCATACTCCCGCCGGAGCGGCGCTTTAATATGGAAATTTTAGTGGTCATGCATGCATCTTTTGTGCTAGCACTCCTGTATAAGGGTTGACCGGTCGCTTCCCGCGGACGTGCGTGGGCAGTGGAAGAGGAAGGAGAAGGGAAGCGGGCTGTGGAGTAACGTTTTTACCACAATTTCTTAGGAAACTGAGTGCAATAATTGAGTAGTTTTGCAAACTACCAGTACTACATCTGAAATGGTTCAAAACTAATACTCCCTTGCCAGCGCGCGCTTCCCGCGCGAAACGGTCAGCATCGCCCTGGAGCATTAGTGCCACATTAATGCCTGGCCAGAGCGGAGGCGACCTCTCACTAGCGCCGGCTTTGAAGTGGCGCGACGACCGAGAGAGTGTCGCTTCCCGGTGCACGCGACTGCTCCACGTTGAGACTGGCCATAGGCCCTGTTTGGATCCAAGGATACTCTAACACAGTTAGAGTTAGAGTTATTTTCTAACCCACTCTAACCCAAATAAGCACTCTCCATCGGGATAGTTGGGTTAGATGAAACTAACCCACTCTAACCCTCCCTGTTTGGATACTTTTGGGTTATTTGAGCCTGCAACTAAACCAAACTAGCTCTAACCCCATGATCCAAACAGGGCCCATGGGTTAGAGTTAGTTTGAGCTAGTTGGGGCTCAAATAGACCTAAAGTATCCAAGCATGAGGGTTTAAATTGGAGCAAGTTGCACCGAAGCCACCAAAAAAAACTATCCCACCGAAGAGGTGCTAACTGGAGATAGTTCTCATTGGGACCACTCAAAAATCACTTTTCTCTCTCCATGAAGTGCATTTATTGTCAATCTAACCCTGTCACCCAAACACCTCATTGGCTACAGTTAGTTCAGGGTTAGTCATGAGTTAGTCTAACCTCTAGCTAAGTTAGAGTATCAAACAGGAGCAGTAAAGGACATGCAAGTTGCTCAAAGCATACAGGCAAATTCGTATGTGAAAGGATTTTTTCTTTTTGAAAACGGAACGTGAAAGGAATTTTTTTTAGAATTCTCTTGGCATGTCGCTAACATGTGATAGTTAACCGACCTCAATAGACGGTAGAAACGCCAGCCCGCCGCACTTTGATAGAGACGAGGAGGGAGAAGCGATACGGGCTGCTGGATTACTAGAGATAGGTGTCGCACGAAAGCCAAGAAATATGGTGATAGCGTGGGTTAGCCATGTACTAGTATGATGTAACTACACTAGGCTACCGTGTTTCATACTCTTCCAGTCCACTGTGCAGATGATTGGTTAATTTTATATCGCTAAATAATATTAAATTATGAGTGCAAACGCTCCACCACGAGGTTCCTTGCTCCTTCTCGGTCGTCCGGAATCTATGTTCTTCCACTCTATTTTTTACGTGAGCTTTGTTCATCCTTTTGCTAACACAAGAGACATCTAGCATCAAGGTGCACGTGTTATGCAAGGATCATTCCATCTATATGAAGAACACGTGGGACTGGAACTACGAGACGGACATGTACCCAAGAGTGGACGTACGAACCTGAGTAATGTAGCGCAGTAAGTGAAGTAGAAGGCACAAATGGTATGAACATGTGTGGCATATAGGGTGTGTTTGGTTGCGTTCTCGTCTCAGCATAGTTGTTCCCTCTTCATGCATGCTCAACTCAACACCCCTCTTCATGCATGATCTCTTCATGCATGCTTCTAGTGTATTTGTGCTAAACTAGTGTGGACTCATGCACCCTCCATACACTCTACCAAACGCCCAAAAGTAGGTCGAGAAGGGAACTCTTGGGCGGCATTTGTCTCTTACTATGTACTACCACTAAATGTTGTACGTGCAATGCACGGTGATGTTATGAGTACGTGCCTAAGTACTCTACTACTACTATATTAGTTGGAGGCACATATTAACTTTTATATTTGTTTACGTGTATGCCCCGAGACCTTCCAACTAGACGTGTCTTTCTCTCCAGGTCACACTTTGTACCGTTCATACCACTAAGTACTACTACGTGTGGTCTCCGACCAAGAAGTGGAAGAAATGGAGACGCTCTACCATGCTGTTTTTTATGCTGGGCTCTACCACGCTGTTCATGTCCCACTCCTTTCGATGACGTGTGGGACATCTAGCACGTGCCGTGTTTGACACCCTTCGTCGTAAGAGTTGAAACACTAGCATTCATCAGAAACAAAAAAATACTAATTATAAATCGGCAGTGATACTATTTTTTGCGAACCAATCAGTAGTGATACTATACCACGCAGTTTCCTTGCTCCTTGATATCGGAAAGAATACTTCCGTTCCCTAACATGTGGGATGTCGACCATCCTGGTCCACTTGCCATGCACGCAGAACTCCAAGGGAGAGTCACCCAGGTCGTCGCGCCGCAGTAACAATGACTAATGAGCCGTCAAATCACAGGCCCACTTCCCACTTTGAAGTTGCTTGGACGAAGGAACCATCATGACTTCGTTGAATTCCGCTTCTTGAAGAAAACTACTATACCAGCAGTACTGCTAGCCATAGTAGTTACTCCAACAGAGGCCTCCTTTCGTTCATAGGATAGGAATATGAAAATCATAGGAAGTGAGATGACATGCATCTCAATTCCCATAGAGAAAGAGATGCCATTTGATGCTTAGGATAGGAATTTTTTCATTTAGTCTAGGCTAATGTACTGGTAATTTGCTCTAAAAACTATAGTAGTAACTAGTAGTACTGGTACATGCTCGTACTCAGACATAGACACACACACTAACTACTAGTACTACTACTTCTCACAAGCTGGCCAGACGCCGTCGTTCTCCTTCCCGGCTTTGTCGGCGACACCCCACTGTGCTTGGATCTCCGCCGACCTCTTCGCAACAGCGCGTGCGTCCTTTTCTTTCTTGCGGCAGCGGGCCTCTCTTTTCTTGAGTGCTTTCTGACTTTTCCGCTCCCTCTGTGCGACTTTGGCCGTCTCTTGCTCTACAGCCCATTCGGCCTTGGCATCTTCAAATTCCTCCCACATAGTTGTGAGGCCGCGAGCGGCGATGAACTCGGCACGGCCGGATGCCATCGCTTCCCTGCCATTTTATGTGCGGTCGTGGGCAGCGAGGAACTCGGCGCGGCAGGATGCCATCGCTGCCTTACCAGTTAGTGTGCGGCGCGGTGGCATGGACGACGCATGGTGAGAGCTCTGGGGTGGAGTGGCCGGACAATCGTATAGTGCATTGGTTTGTCAAGAGCTCAAGGACAAAAGACGAAGCAAATTTGGATTCCCCTTCAATCCTGGTCATTTATTACTGAGTAAAATGCATTGACGGTCATAGAAGTTGTCTTGATAGCTCACTTTGATCATTGTATACGAGATATGGTGATTATACGATCACTGGCTCAGCGTATAGTGTTGGAAATATGCCCTAGAGGCAATAATAAATTGGTTATTATTATATTTCCTTGTTCATGATAATCATTTATTATCCATGCTAGAATTGTATTGATGGGAAACTCAGATACATGTGTGGATACATAGACAACACCATGTCCTTAGTAAGCCTCTAGTTGACTGGCTCGTTGACCAATAAATGGTTACGGTTTCCTGACCATGGACATTGGATGTCGTTGATAATGGGATCACGTCATTAGGAGAATGATGTGATGGACAAGACCCAATCCTAAGCCTAGCACAAAGATCATGTAGTTCGTATGGTAAAGCTTTTCTAATGTCAAGTGTCATTTCCTTAGACCATGAGATTGTGCAACTCCCGGATACCGTAGGAGTGCTTTGGGTGTGCCAAACGTCACAACGTAACTGGGTGTCTATAAAGTTACACTACAGGTATCTCCGAAAGTGTCTTGGGTTGGCACGAATCGAGACTGGGATTTGTCACTCCGTGTAAACGGAGAGGTATCTCTGGGCCCACTTGGTAGGACATCATCATAATGTGCACAATGTGATCAAGGAGTTGATCACGGGATGATGTGTTACGGAACGAGTAAAGAGACTTGCCGGTAACGAGATTGAACAAGGTATTGGGATACCGACGATCGAATCTCGGGCAAGTATCGTACCGCTAGACAAAGGGAATTGAATACGGGATTGATTAAGTCCTGACATCATGGTTCATCCGATGAGATCATCGTGGAACATGTGGGAGCCAACATGGGTATCCAGATCCCGCTGTTGGTTATTGGCCGGAGAGTTGTCTCGGTCATGTCTGCATGGTTACCGAACCCGTAGGGTCTACACGCTTAAGGTTTGATGACGCTAGGGTTATAGGGAAAGTATGTATGCCGTTACCAAATGTTGTTCGGAGTCCCGGATGAGATCCCGAACATCACGAGGAGTTCCGGAATGGTCCGGAGGTAAAGATTGATATATAGGAAGTATGGTTTTGGCCACCGGAAGTGTTCCGGGCATCACCGGTAGTGTACCGGGACCACCGGAGGGGTCCGGGGGTCCACCAGGTGGGGCCACCAGCCCCGGAGGCCTACATGGGCCAATAGTGGGAAGGAACCAGCCCCTAGGTGGGCTGGGGCGCCTCCCACCAAGGCCCAAGGCATCCTCAAGAGGAGAGGGGGCAAACCCTAAGCGCAGATGGGCCCTAAGGCCCACCCTAGGTGCGCCCCCCTCTCTCTCCCCCTTGGACGCCTCCCAGATGGGATCTGGGGGCTGCCGCCACCCCTAGGGAGGGAACCCTAGGTGGGGGCGCAGCCCCTCCCTTTCCCCTATATATAGTGGGGGTTTTGGGCTGCCATACACACGATTCAATCTCCCTGTTGGCGCAGCCCTACCCCTCTTCCTCCTCGTCTCTCGTAGTGCTTGGCGAAGCCCTGCTGGAGTCCCGCGCTCCTCCACCACCACCACGCCATCGTGCTGCTGCTGGATGGAGTCTTCCCCAACCTCTCCTTCTCCCCTTGCTGGATCAAGGCGTAGGAGACGTCACCGGGCTGTACGTGTGTTGAACGCGGAGGTGCCGTCCGTTCAGTACTAGGATCATCGGTGATTTGGATCACGACGAGTACGACTCCATCAACCCCGTTCACTTGAACGCTTCCGCTTAGTGATCTACAAGGGTATGTAGATGCACTCTCCTTCCCTCGTTGCTAGATTACTCCATAGATTGATCTTGGTGATGCGTAGAAAATTTTGAATTTCTGCTACGTTCCCCAACAGTGGCATCATGAGCTAGGTCTATGCGTAGTTTCTATGCACGAGTAGAACACAAAGCAGTTGTGGGCGTCGATTTTGTCAATTTACTTGCCGTTACTAGTCTTATCTTGATTCAGCGGCATCATGGGATGAAGCGGCCCGGACCGACCTTACACGTACTCTTACGTGAGACTGGTTCCACTGACTGACATGCACTAGTTGCATAAGGTGGCTAGCGGGTGTCTGTCTCTCCCACTTTAGTCGGATCGGATTCGATGAAAAGGGTCCTTATGAAGGGTAAATAGAAATTGGCATATCACGTTGTGGTTTTCGCGTAGGTAAGAAACGTTCTTGCTAGAAACCTATAGCAGCCACGTAAAAACTTGCAACAACAATTAGAGGACGTCTAACTTGTTTTTGCAGCATATGCCTTGTGATGTGATATGGCCAAAAGGATGTGATGAATGATATATGTGATGTATGAGATTGATCATGTTCTTGTAATAGGAATCATGACTTGCATGTCGATGAGTATGACAACCGGCAGGAGCCATAGGAGTTGTCTTAATTTATTTATGACTTGCGTGTCAACATAAACGTCATGTAATTACTTTACTTTATTGCTAAAGCGTTAGCCATAGTAGTAGAAGTAATAGATGACGAGGTAACTTCAAGAAGACACGATGATGGAGATCATGATGATGGAGATCATAGTGTCATGCCGGTGACAACGATGATCATGGAGCCCCGAAGATGGAGATCAAAAGGAGCAAAATGATATTGGCCATATCATGTCACTATTTGATTGCATGTGATGTTTATCATGTTTTACATCTTATTTGCTTAGAACGACGGTAGCTTAAATAAGATGATCCCTCACTAAAATTTCAAGAAAGGTGTTCCCCCTAACTATGCACCGTTGCGAAGGTTTGTTGTTTCGAAGCACCACGTGATGATCGGGTGTGATAGATTCTAACGTTCGAATACAACAGGTGTAAGACAGATTTACACAGCAAAAACACTTAGGTTGACTTGACGAGCCTAGCATGTACAGACATGGCCTCGGAACACGGAAGACCGAAAGGTCGAGCATGAGTCGTGTAGAAGATACGATCAACATGAAGATGTTCACCGATGTTTACTAGTCCGTCTCACGTGATGATCGGACACGGCCTAGTTGACTCGGATCATGTTTCACTTAGATGACTAGAGGGATGTCTATCTGAGTGGGAGTTCATTAAATGAACTCAATTATCATGAACATAGTCTAAATTGTCTTTGCAAATATGTTGTAGATGAATAGCTCACACTATAGCTCCCTGTTTCAATACGTTCCTAGAGAAAGACCAAGTTGAAAGATATTGTAAGCACTGATGCGGACTAGGTCCGTAGTATGAGGAGTGTCCTCACTGCTACACAGAAGGCTTACGTCTTTGATGCACCGCTCGATGTGCAAACCCCTACAACGTTGTCTGTGGATGTTGTGAACACCTGACAGACACATTCTGATGACTACCTGATAGTTTAGTGCACCATACTTTACGGCTTAGAATCGAGATTCCAATGACGTTTTGAACGCCATAGAACATATGAGATGTTCCAAGAGCTGAAATTGGGATTTCAGGCTCATGCGCGTGTTGAGAGGTGGGAGACCTCTGACAAGTTCTTTTGCCAACAAGATGGAGGAGAATAGCTCAGCTAGTGAGCATGTGCTCAGAATGTCTGGGTGCTACAATCACTTAAATCAAGTGGAAGTTAAACTTCCAGATAAGATAGTGATTGATAGAGTTCTCTAGCCACTATCACTAAGCTACTAGATCTTCGTGATGAACTATGACATGCAAGGGATGGAGTTGATCCCAGAGCTGTTCGCGGTGCTTAAGACCGCAAAAGGTAGAAATCAAGAAGGAGCATCAAGTGTTCATGGTTTAATAAGACCACTGTTTTCAAGAAGGGCAAGGGCTAGAAGGGAAACTTCATGGATGGCAAATCAGTTGCCGCTCCAGTGAAGGAACCCAAGGTTGAACCCAAACCCGAGACTAAGTGCTTCTATAGTAAGGGGAACGGTCACTGGTAGCAGAATTACCCCAAATGCATGGTAAATAAGAAGGCCGGCAACTTCAACAAAGTATATACGTGTTATTAATGTGTACCTCGCTAGTACTCCTGGTAGCACCTGGGTATTGGATACCGGTTCAGTTGCTATTACTAGTGACTTGAAGCAAAAGCTACGGACTAAACGGAGACTGGCTAAGGGCGAGGTGACGATGTGTGTTGGAAGTGTTTCCAAAGTTGATGAGATCACCATCGCACGCTCCATCTGCCTTCGGGATTAGTATTGAACCTAGATAAATGTTATCATGTGTCTACGTTGAGCATGAATATGATTAGATCATGTTCATTGCAATACGGTTATTCATTTAAATTAGAGAATAATGGTTATTCTGTTTACATGAATAATACCTTTCATGGTCATGCACCCTATGTGAATGGTTCATTGAATCTCGGTCATGGTAATACACATGTTCACGCCAAAAGATGTAGAGTTAATAATGATAGTACCACTTTCTTGTGGCACTGCCGCTTAGGTCATTTGGCATAAGATGCATGAAGAAACTCCATGTCGATGGATGTTTGGAATCACTTGATTTTGAATCACTTGACACATGCGAGCCATGCCTCATGGGCAGGATGACTAAGACCCCGTTTTCAGGTACAATGAAACAGGCAAGTGACTTGTTGGAAATCATGCATGCTGATGCGTGTGATCCAATGA
The DNA here is from genome assembly GCF_018294505.1 of Triticum aestivum. Taxonomy (NCBI): domain Eukaryota; kingdom Viridiplantae; phylum Streptophyta; class Magnoliopsida; order Poales; family Poaceae; genus Triticum; species Triticum aestivum. Next base: position 616,267,060 of record NC_057797.1, read on the forward strand.
GAATTGAAGCGTGCGGTGGATATCGCTATTTTCTCATCTTCACTGACGATTTGGGTAGATATAGGTATATCTACTTAATGAAGCACAAGTCTGAAATGTTTGAAAAGTTCAAGCGATTTCAGAGTGAAGTTAAGAATCATCATAACAATAAGATCATGTTCCTACAATCTGATCAAAAGGGGATTTCTGAGTTATGAGTTTGGCAAATCACTTAAGACATTGTGGAATTGTTTCACAGTTGAAGCCACCTGGAACACCACAGTTGTAATGGTGTGTCCAGACGTCGTAATCGAACCTTATGAGATATGGTGCGATCTATGATATCTCTTACCGATCTACCATTTTTCATTTTGAGGTTATGCGTTAGAGACAGCTGCATTCACTTTAGATAGGACACCATCTAAGTCCGTTGAGACGACGTCGTAAGAATATGGTTTGGCAAGAAACCAAAGTTATCGTTTCTTAATGTCTGGGGCTGCGATGCTTAAGGCTTCAGCCGGAGAAGCTCGAACCCAAAGCGGACAAACACATCTTCATAGGATACCCAAGGGTAACAGTTGGGTATACCTTCTATCTCAGATCCGAGGGCAAATTGTTTGTCACTAAGAACGGGTCCTTTCTCGAGAAGGAGTTTCTCTCGAAAGAATTGAGTGGGAGGAAGATAGAACTTGATGAGGTTGTCGAACCTTTATTTCAACCAGAGAATGATGCAACACAGAAAGATGTTTTCTGTGGCACCTATGTCTGTTGAATAGGAAGTTAATGATAGTGATCATGAAGCTTCGGATCAAGTTGCTATCGAACCTCGTAGGTCAACAAGGATATGTACTACTCCTAAGTGGTACCGTAATCCTGTCTTAGACATCATGTTGTTAGACAACAATGAACCTACGATCTATGGAGAAGCGATGGTGGGCCCGTATTCCAACAAATGGTTAGAAGCCATGAAATCCGAGATAGGATCCATATATCAGAACAAAGTATGGACTTTGGTGGACTTGCCCGATGATCGGCAAGCCATTGAGATAAATGGGTCTTTAAGAAGAAGACGGACGTGGGCGGTAATGTTACCGTCTATGAAGCTCGACTTGTGGGAAAGAGTCTTTTCACAAGTTCAAGGAGTTGACTACGATGAGAATTTCTCACCCGTAGCGATGCTTAAGTCCGTCGGAATCATGTTAGCATTAGCTGTATTTTTCGATTATGAAATCTTACAGATGGATGTCAAAACAAGTTTTCTTAACAGTTTTCGTAAGAAAAGTTGTATGTGATACAATAAAAGGATTTGTCGATCCTAAGGATGCTAAAAGGTATGCTGGCTCCAGCAATCCTTCTATGGACTAGAGCAAGCATCTCGGAATCGGAATATATGCTTTGATGGAGTGATCAAAGCTTTTAGGTTTATACAATGTTTGCTAGAAACTTGTATTTACAAGAAAGTGAGTGGGAGCACTACAACATTTCTGATAAGTATATGTGGATGACATATTGTTGATCCGAAATAATGTAGAATTTCTGGAAAGCATAAACGGTTGTTTGAAGAGTGTTTTTCAAAGGAAGACCTGGATAAAGCTGCTTACATATTGGGCATCAAGATCTATAGAGATAGATCAAGACGCCTGATGGTACTTTCAAAGAGCGCACACCTTGACATGTTTTTGAAGGAGTTCAAAATAGATCAGTCAAAGAAGGGGTTCTTACCTGAGTTGTAAGGTGTGAAGTTGAGTAAGACTCTAAGCTTGACCACGGCAGAAGAAAGAGGAAGGACGAAGGTCGTCCCCTATGCTCTTGTCATAGGCTCTATACGGTATGCCATGCTGAGTACCGAACCTGATGTGTGCCTTGCCACATGTCTGGCAAGAGGGTACAAAGGTGATCTGGGAGTAGATCACCGGATAGCGGTCAAAAATTATCCTTAGAAGAATAAGGAAATGTTTCTCGGTTATGGAGGTGATAAAGAGTTCGACGTAAAGAGTTACGTCGATGCAAGCTTAACACCTATCCGGATAGCTCTGAGTAGAGATACCGGATACGTATAATGGAGCAACAATTTGGAATAGCTCCAAGTGGAACGTGGTAGCAGCATCTACGATATGACATAAAGTTTTGCGAAGTACATAGGGATCTGAATATGGCAAGACCCGTTGACTACAACCTCTCTCACAAGCATGATCAAACCCAGAACTCTTTGAGTATTTATCACATGGTAATGTGAACTAGATCATTGAGTCTAGTAGACTCTTGGATGTTGGTCACATGGCGATGTGACCTGTGAGTGTTAATCACATGGCGATGTGAACTAGATTATTGACTCTAGTGCAAGTGGGAGACTGTGGGAAATATGCCCTAGAGGCAATAATAAATTGGTTATTATTATATTTCCTTGTTCATGATAATCATTTATTATCCATGCTAGAATTGTATTGATGGGAAACTCAGATACATGTGTGGATACATAGACAACACCATGTCCCTAGTAAGCCTCTAGTTGACTGGCTCGTTGATCAATAGATGGTTACGGTTTCCTGACCATGGACATTGGATGTCGTTGATAATGGGATCACATCATTAGGAGAATGATGTGATGGACAAGACCCAATCCTAAGCCTAGCACAAAGATCATGTAGTTCGTATGCTAAAGCTTTTCTAATGTCAAGTGTCATTTCCTTAGACCATGAGATTGTGCAACTCCCGGATACCGTAGGAGTGCTTTGGGTGTGCCAAACGTCACAACGTAACTGGGTGGCTATAAAGGTACACTATAGGTATCTCCAAAAGTGTCTATTGGGTTGGCACGAATCGAGACTGGGATTTGTCACTCCGTGTAAACAGAGAGGTATCTCTGGGCCCACTCGGTAGGACATCATCATAATGTGCACAATGTGATCAAGGAGTTGATCACGGGATGATGTGTTATGGAACGAGTAAAGAGACTTGCCGGTAACGAGATTGAACAAGGTATTGGGATACCGACGATCGAATCTCGGGCAAGTATCGTACCGCTAGACAAAGGGAATTGAATAAGGGATTGATTAAGTCCTTGACATCGTGGTTCATCTGATGAGATCATCGTGGAACATGTGGGAGCCAACATGGGTATCCAGATCCCGCTGTTGGTTATTGGCCGGAGAGTTGTCTCGGTCATGTCTGCATGGTTCCCGAACCCGTAGGGTCTACACACTTAAGGTTCGATGACGCAAGGGTTATAGGGAAAGTATGTACGCAGTTACCGAATGTTGTTCGGAGTCCCGGATGAGATCCCGGACGTCACGAGGAGTTCCGGAATGGTCCGGAGGTAAAGATTGATATATAGGAAGTCTGGTTTTGGCCACCGGAAGTGTTCCGGGCATCACCGGTACTGTACCGGGACCACCGGAGGGGTCCGGGGGTCCACCAGCCCCGGAGGCCTACATGGGCCAATAGTGGGAAGGGACCAGCCCCTAGGTGGGCTGGGGCGCCTCCCACCAAGGCCCAAGGCATCCTCAAGAGGAGAGGGGGCAAACCCTAGGCACAGATGGGCCCTAAGGCCCACCCTAGGTGCGCCCCCCTCTCTCTCCCCCTTGGCCGCCTCCCAGATGGGATCTGGGGGCTGCCGCCACCCCTAGGGAGGGAACCCTAGGTGGGGGCGCAGCCCCTCCCTTTCCCCTATATATAGTGGGGGTTTTGGGCTGCCATACACACGATTCAATCTCCCTGTTGGCGCAGCCCTACCCCTCTTCCTCGTCTCTCGTAGTGCTTGGCGAAGCCCTGCTGGAGTCCCGCGCTCCTCCACCACCACCACGCCATCGTGCTACTGCTGGATGGAGTCTTCCCCAACCTCTCCTTCTCCCCTTGCTGGATCAAGGCGTAGGAGACGTCACCGGGCTATACGTGTGTTGAACGCGGAGGTGCCGTCCGTTCGGTACTAGGATCATCGGTGATTTGGATCACGACGAGTACGACTCCATCAACCCCGTTCACTTGAACGCTTCCGCTTAGCGATCTACAAGGGTATGTAGATGCACTCTCCTTCCCTCATTGCTAGATTACTCCATAGATTGATCTTGGTGATGCGTAGAAAATTTTGAATTTCTGCTACGTTCCCCAACGGTGGCATCATGAGCTAGGTCTATGCGTAGTTTCTATGCACGAGTAGAACACAAAGCAGTTGTGGGCGTCGATTTTGTCAATTTACTTGCCGTTACTAGTCTTATCTTGATTCGGCGGCATCATGGGATGAAGCGGCCCAGACCGACCTTACACGTACTCTTACGTGAGACTGGTTCCACCGAATGACATGCACTAGTTGCATAAGGTGGCTAGCGGGTGTCTGTCTCTCCCACTTTAGTCGGATCGGATTCGATGAAAAGGGTCCTTATGAAGGGTAAATAGAAATTGGCATATCGCGTTGTGGTTTTCGCGTAGGTAAGAAACGTTCTTGCTAGAAACCTATAGCAGCCACGTAAAAACTTGCAACAACAATTAGAGGACGTCTAACTTGTTTTTGCAGCATATGCCTTGTGATGTGATATGGCCAAAAGGATGTGATGAATGATATATGTGATGTATGAGATTGATCATGTTCTTGTAATACGAATCACGACTTGCATGTCGATGAGTACGACAACCGGTAGGAGCCATAGGAGTTGTCTTAATTTATTTATGACCTGCGTGTACTCGGACCGCCTTGCTCATGTATATGGGTACTATGGTAGTATGGTACGAAGTATGTACTATTTTGAGCGACCGATCTTAGTGCCACTACACACCGAAACCCCTTCCATCGCTAGCGTGCGCTTCCCGCTTGAAACGATCATCGTCTCTCCAGAATGTCAATGCCGCATTCACCGGACTTAACTGCAGGTGCAATTGGTGTGTCACTGACATGCGGGCTAGATGCCTGTTGGGCCCACATCTCAATAATCCAAACGCATCTACAGTTAAGTCACTGAAGCAGCGTCCGCATTCACGCCCGACGAACCTACTCCGGCGCCAGTTGTCCATCCGTCTGCCGTGGCTCATTGCCATTCGCCCGCTATATTAACTTGAGCCCCAGCTCTCAGCCATAGCCAAAGACCCACACTTATTCTCCTTCGGTCCCTTCCTTCTGTTGGCACCACTTCAACCATGGCCTCCTAGCGCTCCGAAGCTCTCTTGGACGTACTGTCGCAGGAGCAGACGAGGGACATCAGCGACTCCGCTCCAGGCGCGCTCCAAAGCTGTCTTCGACGTACTGTCGCAGGAGCAAACGAAGGAGATCGCCGCCACCCCCCGGCCTCCCTCCGCCGCCACGACCACGAAGCCGGCGTGCGTGCGTGGGCGCAGCCGGCAGCGAGGAAGAGTAGTACATGGTAGGTCACCGCCGCTCTGGTCCCGGGAAGGCCACCGCTACTCCACTCAGTCGACGCCAAGCTTGGTGGGGTAAACATCGGCGGCCGATTAGCCGCTTGACGGCGACATGGAGGCGGAAATCTTCATGACCTTGTGCTCCGGAGGAGGAGGTTATCGTGGCGGATGAGGAGGAGGCAAAGGCAATGGCCGGCTTTCTCGGGTTCATGGCCGAACATGGTGGTCGGGAGCCGGCGATCGTTTAGATTAGGTTTACAGTAGGTTTTAGTACGGTTTGTGCGAAATATGTAATGAATTTCGTCCAGTTTGTAGGAAAAGTTTTTGAAATGTAATGAATTTCATTCGGTTAATTTGAAATTTTCTTTGTTTGCACGAATTTCGTCCGGTTAGTTCATATAGTTGTCGAAAGGTATGCGGGCAACATCAGATGGCATCCATCAGTGTCCTCGGACAGATGCCGGTGTAAATTTGTGGGCCAGCGCTGGAGATGCCCTAACTATCATGCTATAATCACTAACAATCCTCCATTATTCGGCATGGAACAATTATCCCTCGATCAAAATCAGATCCGCGATGTTTCGCACTCCTCCCGCGTAAGTGTGTAAACTCTTGCTTACATAAAAATGGAGCAAGTGGACGGCATTGTAGCACGTCATATCACTCGAACTAGTCCGCCTAACGAGCGGGAAAGCACCGCCCTCGTCATTTTGTTCTGGATTTCTATCGATCGATCGCGTGAAAATGTTACGCTTCGCAAGTTCTAAAGGAAAAGGCGGCACACTTACGACTCGTACGCATCGCAACCCCGACAGTCCGGCTCGCACGCCGCTCACCAGAGGGGACACGCGTTGTCTTGCAATTTCACTGACATGTGGGACCGTAATTGAATAAACCGTCGATAGCCGAAATCTAATCCCTCGGCGGGTGTCGGCTGAGAAGAGAGAAACGGGGGAGGGAGAAGAGATCGCCCGCCCGCCAAGCACGGACTCCAAGAAATATATGGTGATAATGTGAGGTGGGCCATGCTGGAGTCCGGACCGCTTCCAGAGCCCGCTCTCACCGCCCTGGCCCCTCAAGACGCCAGCTGCCCGCCGCATGCATGCATAGCAAGTAGTACTCCTTATGTGGAGGAGAGAGAGGCATTGACAAAGTCAAGGAGTGGGCTCTGCAAGAGCCCGTCTCTACACGTGCTCCTAGGTATAAAAAATAATTCTAAAAAAGGCATAAGAACAATTGTTTCTTAAAAGAAGAAAGGTAAAAAACATTTGAGAGGAAATAGATAGAGAGAAAGTGAGAAAAAGCTGTAACCTGGGCATTACATGAGGAAGGAGGGAGTGGTGCACATGCCAAGTTCACTGGGCTGCCGTTTTTCACACTCCTCCGTCGTAACAATGGAGACAATAGCTTTCATCAGAAATAAATAATGAATACTCGTTTCTCGTCCTCTATATCGGAAAGAATACTTTCATTCGCCGACATGTGGGACATCGACCATCCTGGTCCACCTGCCATGCACAAAATTATCCTGGTCTACCCCGGTCATATCGCATGCCCAACCTTTCCCACTGTAAGTTGTTCGGACGAAGGAACCATCGTGACTTCGTTGAATTTCGCTTCTTCAAGAAAACTTACTGTACCCGCAATACTGCTACCACACGCGAAGACTGGACTGCACTGTACCACGTCATATCACTGAAACCCACTAGGCCAAACTAGCCCGCCTAGGTCATCTATTTTGGAATGGAGGGAGTACGTCTCTGCACTGCTATGATTTTGTGTTGCACGTTCTTTGTACTTTTCCTACGATTTTCCTACCCTATGGACCAAATGACGCCTGAATGTATGTCGACTATTGTCTGATTGATCGCTAAGCCTACAATTTTAGGAGCTAGGGCTATTGGTCGATCGACGAGGGATAAGTATAAGCATACCACAAGCTCATCAGCCCCAACGTTTCTCTTCGGTGAGTGTTTTGCAAGTACTATAGCTCGCACAGTAGCTAGCCTACTAACACCAAGAATCATCAAACAAGCCCCGCTGATATGATAAACAGTTCAAACTTACATCTAAGCATGCCATATATTACATCAAAAACTGGTGAGGATACATCTGTTTCCATAACTCGGAGAGGGTTCGCATGATTCATCGCATGATTCACTATCAAACAAAAGTAGCAAGATCCGCCCACACAAGACAGTGCACTAGCCCTAAGATGTTTTGATAACACACATCGTTCTGGTAATTAAACACTGGGCAATGCAAACTACCCTGAAGGATTAGCGCGACCAACTATTTCTTGTCATCGATCTCTCGGGCAATGACCACATCATGGACATCGGCATGGGAATCGATTTCTGGGGCGATGTCCACAGGACTGACCGCGACATCGGAATTGATCTCTGAGGCAATGTCCACAGGATGGACAGCAGCATCAGAATCGATCTCCGGGGCGATGCCAACAGGACGGGCCACGCCATCGGAATCATCAAGGACGTCCACCGACACCTGCACAACCCTAACATATTAGCAAGCACATTGCAAATAATGAAAAACCACAACTATGGTAATAAGCCATTATTTTCTACCTTGTGCAGCTCACCAGGGAATCTCATCCCTCCGAGGGCCATCTCCTTGTCCTCGATGGGGGCCATCACCTTGCCAGGGGAATACTGACACGTCTCCGTTGTATCTACTTTTCCAAACACTTTTGCCCTTGTTTTGGACTCTAACTTGTATGATTTGAATGGAACTAACCCGGACTCACGCTGTTTTCAGCAGAATTGCCATGATGTTGTTTTATGTGCAGAAAACAGAAGTTCTCGGAATGACCTGAAACTCCACGGAATATCTTACAATAAATAATAAAAAATCCTTGCCAAAGATGAAGACCAGGGGGCCCACACCCTTGCCACGAGGGTGGGGGGCGCGCCCCCTACCTTGTGGGCCCCCTGGAGACCCCCCGACTCCAACTCCAACTCAATATAACTGCTTTCGGGGAGAAAAAAATAGGAGAGAATAAATCATCGCATTTTATGATATGGAGCCGCCACCAAGCCCTAAAACCTCTCAGGAGGGCTGATCTGGAGTCCGTTCAGGGCTCCGGAGAGGGCGATTTGTCACCGTCGTCATCATCAACCATCCTCCATCACCAATTTCATGATGCTCACCGCCGTGCATGAGTAATTCCATCGTAGGCTTGCTGGACGGTGATGGGTTGGATGAGATTTATCATGTAATCGAGTTAGTTTTGTTAGGGTTTGATCCCTAGTATCCACTATGTTCTGAGATTGATGTTGCTATGACTTTGCTATGCTTAATGCTTGTCACTAGGGCCTGAGTGCCATGATTTCAGATCTGAACCTATTACGTTTCATCAATATATGAGAGTTCTAGATCCTATCTTGCAAGTCTATAGTCACCTATTATGTGTTATGATCCGTTAACCCCGAAGTGACAATAATCGGGATACTTACCGATGATGACCGTAGTTTGAGGAGTTCATGCATTCACTATGTGCTAATGCTTTGTTCCGGTTCTCTATTAAAAGGAGGCCTTAATATCCCTTAGTTTCCATTAGGACCCCACTGCCACGGGAGGGCAGGGCAAAAGATGTCATGCAAGTTCTTTTCCATAAGCACGTATGACTATATTCGGAATACATGCCTACATTACATTGACGAATTGGAGCTAGTTATGTGTCACCCTATGTTATGACTGTTACATGATGAACCACATCCGGCATAATTGTCCATCATTGATCCAATGCCTACGAGCTTTCCATATACTGGTTTACGCTTATTTACTTTCTCGTTGCTATTGTTACAATCACTACAAAATACCAAAAACATTACTTTGCTTTCATTACTCTTTTGTTACCGTTACCATCACTATCATATTACTTTGCTACTAAACACTCTGCTGCAGATACTAAGTTTCCAGGTGTGGTTGAATTGACAACTCAGCTGCTAATACTTGAGAATATTCTTTGGCTCCCCTTGTGTCGAATCAATAAATTTGGGTTGAATACTCTACCCTCGAAAGCTGTTGCGATCCCCTATACTTGTGGGTTATCAAGACTAATTTCTGGCGCCGTTGCCGGGGAGCATAGCTCTATTCTTTGAGTCACTTGGGATTTATATCTGCTTATCATTATGAAGAACTTGAGAGATCCAAAAACCAAGATCTATCCCTCAACTACGAGGGGAGGTAAGGAACTGCCATCTAGCTCTGCACTTGATTCACCTTCTGTTATGAGTAAGCTTGCGACACCTAAACCTGCTTCTGCTATTCGTTCTGATATGTCGCATGTTATTGATGATGCTACTTCTGCTATACATGATACTTATGATGAAACTACCTCTATGCCTGATACTACTATGCCACTTAGTGATTTTCTCGAGGAACGACTTGCTAGGGCTAGAGAGATTGAAAATATTGAATCTGATTATGAAGATGAAAGTGATGATGAAGAATCACTTGTTATTCCTGAGGGTTATTTATTTGATCAAGATGCTTCTTTAGCTATTTTAGCTTGCAAAGATAGATATGAACTCAAAAGGTTATTAGCTAAATGGAATAAGCAATCTCTAAATGCTAGGATGACACCTGACCCTGCTTTTGCTACTTCACCTATCTGTGTTGCTGATAAGGATTATGAATTCTCTGTTGATCCTGATATAATTGCTTTGGTTGAATCTGATCCTTTTCATGGCTATGAATCTGAAACTGTTGTGGCACATCTTACTAAATTAAATGATATAGCCACCCTGTTCACTAATGATGAGAGATCTCGCTACTTTTATATCCTTAAAATATTTCCATTCTCATTAAAGGGTGTTGCTAAGATATGGTTTAATTCTCTTGATCCTGGATGTGTGCGTAGTCCCCATGATATGATTTACTACTTCTCTGCTAAGTATTTCCCTGCTCATAAGAAACAAGCTGCTTTAAAGGAAATATACAACTTTGTGCAAATTAAAGAAGAGAGTCTCCCACAAGCTTGGGGGAGGATTCTCAAGTTACTTAATGCTTTGCCTGATCATCCTCTTAAGAAAAATGAAATACTTGATATCTTTTATAATGGACTAACCGATCCTTCCAGAGATTACCTGGATAGTTGTGCTGGCTCTCTTTTCAGGGAAAGAACACCGGATGAATCTGAAATCTTATTAAATAATATGTTGAAAAATGAAAATAATTGGACAGCTCCTGAGCTAGCTCCTGCTCCAATTAATGATCATATTCCTAAACCAACTCCGAAGAAGAGAGGTATTCTATTTCTCAGTCCCGAAGATATGCAAGAGGCAAAGAAATCTATGAAAGAAAAAGGTATTAAAGCTGAAGATGTTAAGAATTTACCTCCTATTGAAGAAATACATGGTCTTAATTTACCGCCTACCGAAGAAACATATGATCTTAATCCTTTATTTATTGAAGAACCTCCAGACCTCGATAACCCGACACAGGTAGTAAAGGTAAGTTCTCTCTATAGAGATGATAAAGCTGAAATCCCTCCTGCTAAAATTGCTAGCCAATGCTTGGATGAGTTTGATAATTTTATGTTTAAACAAGAAGACTTCAATGCTTATTTTGGTAGACAATTAAAACAAGATGTTGATATGATTAAATACTTGGGTGATTATATGGCTAATATTCGAGGTGAACTTAAACTTGTTGGCAAACATGCTTCTACGGTTACCACTCAAGTAGAACAAGTACTTAAAGCTTAAAAAGAATTGCTCAATGAGATGAATAGTAAGAAAAATAATTATGCTGTTAAGGTGGCTACTAGAACTGGTAGAATGACTCAGGAACCTTTGTATCCTGAAGGCCACCCTAAGAGAATTGAGCAAGATTCTCAGAGAAATAAAACTGATGCACCTAGTTCTTCTAAAAAGAACAAAAACAAAAATGATAGAACTATGCAAACTTCTAGTGAACCTATTGCTGAACCACCTGATAATCCAAATGATATCTCTATGTTTGATGCTGAAACTCAATCTGGTAATGAACATGAACCTAATGAAAATGTTAATGATGATGTTCATAATAATGCTCAACCTAGTAATGATAATGATGTAGAAATTGAACCTGCAGTTGATCTTGATAACCCACAATCAAAGAATCAACGTTATGATAAGAAAGACTTTGTTGCTAGGAAACATGGTAAAGAAAGAGAGCCTTGGGTTCAGAAACCCATGCCTTTTCCTCCCAAACCATCCAAGAAAAAGGATGATGAGGATTTTGAGCGCTTTGCTGAAATGATTAGACCTATCTTTTTGCGTATGCGATTAACTGATATGCTCAAAACAAATCCTTATGCTAAGTACATGAAAGATATTATTACAAATAAAAGAAAGATACCAGAAGCTGAAATTTCCACCATGCTTGCTAATTATACTTTTAAGGGTGGAATACCAAAGAAACTTGGAGATCCAGGAGTACCTACTATACCATGCTCCATTAAAAGAAACTATGTTAAAACTGCTTTATGTGATCTTGGAGCCGGTGTTAGTGTTATGCCTCTCTCTTTATATCGTAGACTTGACTTGAATAAGTTGACACCTACTGAAATATCTTTGCAAATGGCTGATAAATCAACTGCTATACCTGTCGGTATTTGTGAGGATGTGCCTGTTGTGGTTGCAAACGTTACTATTTTAACGGACTTTGTTATTCTTGATATTCCCGAGGACGATAGTATGTCTATTATTCTTGGAAGACCTTTTCTTAATACTGCAGGGGCTGTTATTGATTGCAACAAAGGCAATGTCACTTTTCATGTTAATGGTAATGAGCATACGGTACACTTTCCGAGGAAACAACCTCAAGTTCATAGTATCAATTCTATTGGAAAAATCCCATCGATTATATTTGGAGGTTTTGAATTTCCTCTTCCTACTGTCAAGAAGAAATATGATATACTTATTATTGGGGATGTGCATATCCCCGTTGAGGTAACCTAGTGTTATTCGAAATTTCTCCAGTTTCATGTTAATCGGAATGAGTTTGTTAACAAGACTTGATCAACCTTGTTAGTGGATTCCTTTTGACGAGCATGAGATGGATGAAACTAGAAGCACAACCTTCTGTACCCTCTTTATACTTTATGTTATTTAGTTGAAATAAAATTAAAATAAATAATTTTCTGTCTGTTATCTGATTATCCGTGCAATATAAAAATACCTCGAAAATAAAAGTTCTCCAAATGCCCTGAAAATTAAATATGATTTTTTATAGAATATTTGAGGATTTATGGAACTGAATACACACCAGGGGGGCCAACCACCTGGCCACGAGGGTGGAGAGCGCGCCCTCCCCCCTAGGGCGCGCCCCCTGCCTCATGGGCCCACGGTGGCCCTTCTCCACTTATTCCTGCACCCATCCTCTTCTTCTTCCTCCCACAAACACGAAAAACTAGCTCAAACCCGAGTCCAAGCTCGTTTTGCTGCCATTTTCGATCTCGTTGCTCAAAGCACCTCTCACAAAACTGCTTGGGGAGATTGTTCCATGGTATGTGACTCCTCCATTGGTCCAATTAGTTTTTGTTCTAGTGCTTTATTCATTCCAAATTTTTGCTGCTTAGGTGACCCTGTTCTTGAGCTTGCATGTCAAATTTATATTGTCAAAAGTAGTTTTGATGCATGATATAGGCCCTAGGCACTTGTAGGAGTGGTTGCTGTCAATATTATTGAGTTTGGTTTACTTTTATTTTGAAGTTACTCAAAATTTCAGAATTTTTCAGAAAATGATGAGGAGATTATTGAGGGGCTCATCGAGCCAAAGCTCGAAGGAAAAGGCACCGAAGCCTAAGTATAATTTGCCGCGCACCACGGAGGTTCGGGCGTGTGAATGGCCTTCCGAGGATTTCTTGAGAGCAGCCGGGATTTATGAAGATTTTCATGAATTGGCTCATAATGCAGGCCTCACCGCTTTCCTCCACAACCAATGCGATCAGTATCTCTTACTCACAAATACCTTTGTGCAAAACTTTCATTTTCATTCTAGGAACTCACCACCTACGGTGGAGTTTCATTTATATGATGAGCATAAGGAGATGTCACTTTATGATTTCTATCGGATTTGTTTAGTCCCTTTTGGGGGCAAGGCAGAAGAACCACATCATGATGATGTGGAGGGGTTTATTGATACTATCACTGTAGGAGAAACTAGGAAGGTTTCCGATGCACGAATCACTAGCATACATTTTCCTGTTTTACGTTACTTTGCATTATTTGCTAGTCGTTGCTTAATTGGACGCGGAAACTGTGGAAACCTTAGTATCCCTGATATAATTATTCTGCTCCACGGTTTATACAGTGATAATACTTTTAGTATGGGCAGTATTATTGCTAAACGGTTAAGTCTGAACCGTACAAAGGGCTCCATCTTTGGAGGCATCTATGCTACACGCCTAGCTGCACATTTTAACATACCTATTAGGCATGCTGAGAAGGAAGAAAAAGTGCTGCCTCGTGTTTATTTAGATTATAAAAGTATGGTGGCACATGATTTTATTGTTAAGAATAGGGCAGGAGAGCTTAAATATCAATTGTTCTTTAATAAACATCATCCTGAGACTATTACCTTGCCTGCTCCTTCTTTGTTTGATTTGACTGTAGGCAAGTACCTTGTTCCGTTGACGGCTATCCACGCCTACCGGAACCCTGCACCAGCCGAGGAGCCAGAACCGGAACCACAATTTGATCCTTCACGACAGTCTAACTATCAATGGGATCTGGAGATGATTGCCAGCCAGTGGCAGTCGGAGCCTTCTTCTTCCTCATCGCAGTACGACCCCAACTATTATTATGGATATCAGCCAGGCCAGCCGTGGCCATAGACCAACTTAGGCCAAAAGCCTAAGCTTGGGGGAGTACGTATTTCTCACCGACATTACATTTATGTTCACACACACTCATTGCTAGATGTCGGTGCTCATACTTTTTCATTGTATCATCCATGCTAGTTTATTTCCTTTTATGCTTTCTTCTTGTGTGTTTAATAAACCTTAAGAAAAACCAAAAAAATTAGTTGTAGCTTTTAATTAATTTACTTTCCATGCTTGTAGTAGTAATTAAAAAGAAAACCCAAAAATATTTCCTGTTCTTCTTTTGCTTGTTGGGAGCTTTCCCGTGTAAATAGTTTTATTTCTTTTCTTTTCTTTGGGGGTCAGTAGGAGAAGACCATGATTAAATTGTTGAAGTGGCTCTTATATGCTTTATTGTTGATTTAACCAAGAGCCCATATTGCTTTGTCTTCTCCTGTTTATTGAATGCTCGCAGATTCCAGCTTAGTCCAATGCACGTGCACTCTTATTATTATTCACATCGTTCGGTCGTGCAAGTGAAAGGCAATTATGATGATATATGATGGACTGACTGAGATGAGAAAAGCTGGTACGAACTCGACCTCTTTTGTTTTTGTAAATATGATGAGTTCATCGTTCTTGATTCAGCTTGTTATGAATAAACATGTTTGCAATGACAATTAGAGATCATAGTTGCTTGTGCCATGCTTGATTAGCTATGAGTTATAATGGTTTACCTTGCGTGCCAACATGCTATTAAAATGGTTATGATGTGGTATGATAGGGTGGTATCCTCCTCTGAATGATTTAAGTGACTTGACTTGGCACATGTTCACGCATGTAGTTGAAACAAATCAACATAGCCTTCACGATATTTATGTTCATGGTGGATTATATCCTACTCATGCTTGCATCCAATGTTTATTAATTTTAATGCATGTACATGGCTGTTGTCGCTCTCTAGTTGGTCGCTTCCCAGTCTTTTGCTAGCCTTCACCTGTACTAAGCGGGAATACTGCTTGTGCATCCAATCCCTTAAACCCCAAAGTTATTCCAGATGAGTCCACTATACCTTCCTATATGCGGTATCTACCTGCCGTTCCAAGTAAATTTGTATGTGCCAAACTCTAAACCTTCAAATAATCATCCTGTTTTGTATGCTCGAATAGCTCATGTATCAACTAGGGCTGTCTGTATCTTCCATGTTAGGCGGGTTATTCTCAAGAGGAGTGGACTCCGCTCCTCACTCACGAGATAAATGGCTGGTCACCGGGATGCCCAGTCCCATGCTTTATGCAAACTAAATCAAAATAATTGCAAACAAAACTCCCCCTGGGACCTGATGTATGTTGGAGGCACTCGTTGTTTCGAGCAAGCCATGGATTGATGTTTGTTGGTGGAGGGGGAGTATAAACTTTACCATTCTGTTTGGGAACCGCCTATAATGTGTGTAGCATGGAAGATATCGCCATCTCTTGGTTGTTATGTTGACAATGAAAGTATACCGCTCAAAATATTATTCACCTCTATTTCAAAACTGAGCTCTGGCACCTCTACAGATCCCTGCTTCCCTCTGCGAAGGGCCTATCTATTTACTTTTATGTTGAGTCATCACCCTCTTATTAAAAAACACCAGTTGGAGAGCACCGCTGTCATTTGCATTCGTTACTGTTAATTTATATTGGGTGTGACTATGATTGGATCTCTTTTACCATGAATTACAATGTCTAGTCAGTCCTTGATCTTTAAAGGTGCTCTGCATTTATGTTTTGCGGTCTCAGAAAGGGCTAGCGAGATACCATCTTATTATATCATATTATGATTGTTTTGAGAAAGTGTTGTCATCCGAGATTTATTATTATGGCTTGCTAGTTGATTATGCTATTGATATGGGTAATCATGAGACCCGAGAATTATTGCAAATGTGGTTAGTTATAATCTTTGCTGAAAACTTGAATGCTAGCTTGACATATTTACAACAACAAGAGCAAACAGAGTTTGTAAAAGTTTTTCTTTATTTCTTTCAGTTTGTCAACTGAATTGCTTGAGGACAAGCAAGGGTTTAAGCTTGGGGAGTTGATACGTCTCCGTCGTATCTACTTTTCCAAACACTTTTGCCCTTGTTTTGGACTCTAACTTGTATGATTTGAATGGAACTAACCCGGACTGACGCTGTTTTCAGCAGAATTGCCATGATGTTGTTTTATGTGCAGAAAACAAAAGTTCTCGGAATGACCTGAAACTCCACGGAATATCTTACAATAAATAATAAAAAAATCCTTGCCAAAGATGAAGACCAGGGGGCCCACACCTTTGCCACGAGGGTGGGGGCGCCCCCCCTAGGGCGCGCCCCCTACCTCATGGGCCCCCTGGAGACCCCCCGACTCCAACTCCAACTCTATATAAGTGCTTTCGAGGAGAAAAAATAGGAGGGAAGAAATCATCGCGTTTTATGATACGGAGCCGCCGCCAAGCCCTAAAACCTCTCGGGAGGGCTGATCTGGAGTCCGTTCGGGGCTCCAGAGAGGGGGATTCGTCGCCGTCGTCATCATCAACCATCCTCCATCACCAATTTCATGATGCTCATCGCCGTGCGTGAGTAATTCCATCGTAGGCTTGCTGGACGGTGATGGGTTGGATGAGATTTATCATGTAATCGAGTTAGCTTTGTTAGGGTTTGATCCCTAGTATCCACTATGTTCTGAGATTGATGTTGCTATGACTTTGCTATGCTTAATGCTTGTCACTAGGGCCCGAGTGCCATGATTTCAGATCTGAACCTATTATGTTTTCATCAATATATGAGAGTTCTAGATCCTATCTTGCAAGTCTATAGTCACCTATTATGTGTTATGATCCGTTAACCCCGAAGTGACAATAATCGGGATACTTACCGGTGATGACCGTAGTTTGAGGAGTTCATGTATTCACTACGTGCTAATGCTTTGTTCCGGTTCTCTATTAAAAGGAGGCCTTAATATCCCTTAGTTTCCATTAGGACCCCGCTGCCACGGGAGGGTAGGACAAAAGATGTCATGCAAGTTCTTTTCCATAAGCACGTATGACTATATTTGGAATACATGCCTACATTACATTGACGAATTGGAGCTAGTTCTGTGTCACCCTATGTTATGACTGTTACATGATGAACCACATCCGGCATAATTATCCATCATCGATCCAATGCCTACGAGCTTTCCATATACTAGTTTACGCTTATTTACTTTCCTGTTGCTATTGTTACAATCACTACAAAATACCAAAAACATTACTTTGCTTTCATTACTATTTTGTTACCGTTACCATCAATATCATATTAGTTTGCTACTAAACACTCTGCTGCAGATACTAAGTTTCCAGGTGTGGTTGAATTGACAACTCAGCTGCTAATACTTGAGAATATTCTTTGGCTCCCCTTGCGTCGAATCAATAAATTTGGGTTGAATACTCTACCCTCGAAAGCTGTTGCGATCCCCTATACTTGTGGGTTATCAAATACTGCTTCTCAACGACGACTATCTCGTCAAACTCGGTTCTTGAGCCTCACATAGGTGACAATCAGAGTTCCTGGGGTAGGCACGGTGGGGCCCTTGCTGTTCTTCCAACTTCCTTTGAGGAGTTCGTCCGCCAACGTCCTCAACTCTTTGGCCAGTGCTTGTTTCTTGGAGTTCTTCGTCTCCATGGGTTGGCCCGCCAACATGGTCAACTCGTTGGTCGGTGCTCGCTTCCTGGAGATCACTGTCTCCAGTGGGTTGCCCGCCGGCAACTCTTTGCCTAGTGCTCCAGGATCCATCAATGAACTGACAAACAAAAAGCAATCGAAAGGAAACCCCAATCACAATGAAAATGGGAAAAGAATAGGATGTGAGAATCGGTCGGTGCTTCGCAAAAAGAAGATTCTTGGAATGAAAATATAGCAGCATAACTGATTCTCCCACCTTTCCTTTGTCGGTACAGAAGAAAAATGGTAGAAGTGAGTAGCGTGGAGTGAGGTTTTCTTCAAGAAAGGGAAGAAAGGGCTTGAACGAGCGTTCCAGTGAAATGATGGTTGCTTCGTCCAGCCCAACTTGGAGGCCACCTTACCATTGCTGGTAAAGGTGTGGGTTTTGTGATATGACGGGTCATGATGGCCACACCGGGGTTACAGGTGAGTCTCGACTGTAGCACCTCGCTGTGATTTGGTGGATGGCACGCGGGCCCGGATGCTTTGAAATGTCCCGCATGTAGATAGAGAGGCTAGTCATATAGGAGTCCTCAATATTGTGCACCGCGACCAAGGGGGAGAGGAAAACGAGAGAGCTACGTTATCAATGCATGAGTTTAATTAGGGTAGTTTTGTAAAGTACGAGATACATTCCTCCAATCGCAAAATGCCTTGGTTCATGAGATTTGAGATTTGAGCCCTATAAACCGAAAGGGAGGGAGTAGTGCACACGGTGTAGTCTAGTCACTTGTTGAAATCTCTAGAAAGGCAAATACTCCTTTCCGGTTTACAGGGCTATACTACGCCCTCCTTCTAGGTGTGTAAGTCATCTTACGAAAACCAAATAGTCCCAAAACACTTAGGTGCGGTGCATTAACTTCTACCTTGTTTCTTGTTTCTTGACATATCAACCAATAAGAGATGAGAGGTGTGCATGCTTTTAATGACTTGCAATGGCTACTCCCTCCTTCCATCTATATAGGGCCTAATGCGTTTTTAAGACCGCCTTTGACTATTGATAAAATTAATACTACATGACATGCATAATGTGAAAATTATATCATTGAAAGCTCCTTTCACATATGAATTTGATGATGTGCTTTTGTGTAAGTTGCATGTCATATATTATTGCTCTAACATTTGGTCAAAGTTAGCCTCGAAAAACGCATTAGGCCCTATATAGATGGAAGGAGGGAGTAGTTCATTGCATGCAATGCTATTAATTAGCAAATAAACATTGGTGACCCCAGGAGGAAACGGTGCTAAGCGCGTGGACCTATGCAGAATGAGTATCAACCAATGAATAATGGAGTTTAATTGTTAAACAATAGCAATTTTGTCTCATGCAAGAGCCTGGCTAGTACTCCAAGAAACCGCACCACGCGAGCGTTCGCAACTGCCACGTTCGGGTTGCGCTTGGCTCTTCGCCTCTTCGAGAAGACGAACAATGATGTTACTCCTACTTCTACAGTATCGAGTCCACTGCTGCATGTCCGTCCACCTCGTGCAGGAGGGATAGCGAAAGCTTCTACTTACTGCTCCTGCCTTTGCGTCTATGATAGGTGGGCCCAATAGGTGGTTGGCCCTCCTGTCATGCAGCCAAAGGCAGGTGCAGTTAAGGCACCGGAGCTCAGTCCGCGAGGGAGAGGGCGTTGTAGTAATCAAATTTCTCGGTCTTGTGCGAGTTGACGCGACACATCAAAGAACTGCACTCGATATAAGTCTTTTTACACATTTCAAATGGGCTACTTCGTATGTAGGAGTAGACATATTCTGCTTCGTATGTAGTCACTTGTTGCAATCTCTAAAAAGACTTATATTTGGAAACGGAGGGAGTACAACGCATGCATGCATGCCGTGACTTTCCTTTTGATACTTGCATGTGTTGATTTGATGCACCTTGCCAAATTTTGACTATAAATTTAACTAACCAAATTTTCATGCATGTCACAAAAAATTACAGGGCTGTTTGGATTGTGACTATGTTTGTCTTATGTTGCCACATTATTTTTCCCACACTTGCCACACTTGCCTAACCTGAGTTGCTCAAATTGTTAGACACACTTTGGCTTGCCTAAGGGAATCTTGCCACAATTTTTGTGTCTATGACATGTGGGGTTCACTGCTAATAAAAAAAATTCTTGTCTTAGGTGTGGCTAATAAAAAAGACTTATATTTAGGAACGGAGGGAGTAGAAAATATAAATAATAATGCATGTTGGGGCAACCCACGTTTCCACTAATTTTAGCCATGGGCTTGTTCACAATTTTTATGAGGGGGTGGTTGTTCATTTAATGGAGGGACTTGTAGTAACAGACTTGAACGATACAAAGTGCGACCTGGCACACCGTAACACCACTTGGAACAAGTGGGTAGCTATCTCAAAAAACAATCAACAACTAAAAAAACTACGACCTGGCATGTAGTAGCACACAATTTTAAACGATTGTTTTGATGAAGTGAGAAAGGAAAACTACCCCACTACGTATATATAGGCCGGATCCTCCGCGCTTGCTTGCTAGGGTTGCTCTATTCACACACTCTCATCCTCTCCAGATCTAAACAAGATAGGGGTAGTAACACTGTCTTTCTCCCTTCAAAAAACATTGGCTTTCTATCCTCACCGCTGGTACAGATCCGGACGTATCCCCCTCCGCCGGTGAAGGTGAGGAGGGGCAGCGTTTAGGCCGTCGTCGACAGTGAGGGAAGAGACCCACTGCCGGCCGCACCGTTATCTCTGGCCGAGCACCGGCGCAGGAGGTCCTCCGATCCCTTCATCGTTGCCTGTGGGCGGATCCAGCCTCCCGCCGCCCACCTATCCACATCCCGACGACCTTCAAGTATATCTTTGTTCGAAACCGCCTTAGCTCTACTTCCCCAGCTCGCTACGTCGCTGCATGTGCATCATTTTCTACCTCTCAGCCCCGCTCGATCGAATGGTCCAACGTCACATTTTTTTCTTCTATTGTTAGAGGTAAAGCTACTTCATGGAGTCGAATCTTGTAGTACTTGGTTCAAACAAGAAATAAAGTGGGGGTGGGGGAATTTAGTATGTACATCGGACTTGGTACAAACAGGAAGGAAAGGGGGTGAAAGTAGTACAGGCTGGTCATCCAACCGGTCTCTTGGTCGAAAAGGGAAATATAGGGGTAACGCTGTACACAGTGGTATGACCAGGACTAGATTTGCTATCCACACATAGGAGTAGGTGGCTAGAGTGAACAAAAATGGGACCAACCCAGATATGTTTCTTGGATGTTCGTTTCTCGGGGCAACAAACTATGAATCACCACTTTATGCCCCTATTTACGTACATGGTGCTGGACTGCTCGCGCACCCATTGTTCTTAATCTAATGTCCATGGTAAAAATGAAGCCATGCCACTGTTATAAGCCATGACAAGTTTAGCCGAATGTTTTTTCCTGTAATTGTTTGAGACTTTGACTGTTTCGTCTGTGCCTTTTTGTGTAAACAGGGATATCCAATTCACCTGGTTGCTGTTGTGACCTTTTGGTGCACTGCACAAAATTCTTCTTAAAAGAAGTGAATTTTGTGCTGTTTAACTGGAATGTCAGAATGGAACAATTGGTTCATTTTGGTGGAACTGCACAAAGGGAGATCTGTGTTCCATTCCTCATCATCCATATTTGCGCCATAACCTTCCTTTAGGTTAGAATGATATTTAATGCATGTGTTCATCTCTATTTTCCGACTGCCATGAGAAAATAATGTCATTTTTATAGTACACTTGTACTCCCTCACTGACAAAACCAATTCTGAATTAGAAGGCCAATCATATACTTGGTTTCACCAACTGGTGAGGAGAAAGAGAAACAGAGCATGAAGAGGAAGAAGAAGAAGAATAAACAGTGCCAAGGCGATCTTGCTGAAGCCTGAGGCCTCAGTCGAGGCCATTCAAGGGCTCCGGTAACGACTACCTTACATGTGAGACGATCCTCACACAGGTTGGTACTGGTCTTTATCCTGATTATTGAGTCTGTCATATGTATTGGTAATTTGGTATTGTGCTACTGTTTGCCGATTTCATAAAGGAGTAATTTGGAGCCTGAACTCGCAGGCAAATCATTACATCGAGTGATTTCAATAGAACTGCACAAAATGATCAGTTGGACATGTACTTCTGCTGCTGCTATGTACTCCAAAGTTCACTCAGACAAGCATCGATGTTGACAAGAAGTGCCTATATTCATTCGAGTATCAACCGGCGTCAACCAATTGTCAAACTCCAAGTATTAGGAGAGTGAATGCCAAAAATATTGCTTGGTGCATAGCCCAGAAAAATGCAGTCCAGTCTTTGGTCCCAACTTGTGCCTTTTGGTTATCGGCACATATGGTAGCGAACTATATGGCATGGAGTCTAAAGATTCCAGACAAGTTGGTTGACGCATATATTCATCTGGCACTTAATCAGTCTGCACGCCAAGAATGCTCCATTTCAGTTGAACTACACAAAAAATTTGGGTGGTTCATTTTCTCAACCGCCTCCTTTCTCGTCTGCAATGTAGAATTTTGGCGAGATACAGGACCAAGATGAGCCAGTAAACTAGTTGGATGAAAGTAGTGGCCAAGTTGCTCAAACCTCCCTTGGCACAAGGCCACTATTTGAGGATAAACCTACAAGAAAAGTTCAGATTGTCTGTGCTGCCTCTTATGTACTCGAAAGTTTACTCGTACAAGAACTAATTTTAGCAAGAAGTACCTCCGATTGAACACCATTTACCAGTCTGTACCCTAGGTAATTAAAGTTCGTCCATGGATCATATTGGCTGTGATCTCAATCATTTGGATGCATAAACATACTGAACATGTGTATATCTGAATCGTTTTGTGAATTATGTATGAATATTGTTGTGTGATCTATCAATCATTTGGATGAATAGATATGCTGAGCTTGTGTATATATGAATCTTTTGAGTTGTTGATAGTGAATGTTGGCTATGAATATGAACGTGTCCTGTAAACCTGAGTTTGATATGAATGTTTACCTTTTCTGTTGTATTTGTGTGTGAACTTGTTAGTATGCCTACTGTGGGGTATAAAACGCAGGTCTCTTATAAACGTAATGTTGTGTCCAATTTATGTTTTCCCTTCTAACCACATTATATATACTAGCAAAAGGGCCCGTGCGTTGCAACGGGAAAAAAATATGGCACACACTTACGTTCTATTCTTCTTTACCGGCTCTGTCATTAAACGTGCTCCAGTGTAATAACATCATAAATTACCAAACTGCCTTAGGAGTTTTTGTCTCAGGCACCACAGTAAGAATAATTGACAACATGAGCATCACCAACCTGAAGAAAGTTGTTGCTGTTATGACCGGCATGGCCAAGAGGATATATGATGCACACTGCTACCTCTTGAGCATTGCGTTGGATTTCCCCGAAGAGGAGAGGATGATGCACGAGTCCCTTGTACCTACACAAAAACAATAGCTCAACGCAACCAACGCGCTTAGGGGTTGTCAATCCCTTCACGGTCACTTACGGAAGTGAGATCTGATAGAGATGATAAATAATATTTTTGGTATTTTTGGTATAGAGATGCAAAGTAAAAAGTAAAAGGCAAAGTAAAAGAAAAGCAATAATAAAATGATGGAGATTAATATGATGAGAAAGAGACCCGGGGGCCATAGGTTTCACTAGTGGCTTCTCTCAAGAGCATAAGTATTCTACAGTGGGTGAACAAATTACTGTTGGGCAATTGACAGAATTGAGCATAGTTATGAGAATATCTAGGTATGATCATGTATATAGGCATCACGTCCGAGACAAGTAGACCGACTCTTGCCTGCATCTACTACTATTACTCCACTCATCGACCGCTATCCAGCATGCATCTAGAGTATTAAGTTAAAAACAGAGTAACGCCTTAAGCAAGATGACATGATGTAGACGGATAGTTTCATGCAATATGATAAAAAAAACATCTTGTTATCCTCGATGGCAACGATACAATACGTGCCTTGCTGCCCCTTTTGTCACTGGGAAAGGACATCGCAAGATCAAACCCAAAGCTAAGCACTTCTCCCATGGCAAGAACAACCAATCTAGTAGGCCAAACCCAACTGATAATTCGAAGAGACTTGCAAAGATAACCAATCATACATAAAAGAATTCAGAGAAGATTCAAATATTATTCATAGATAGACTTGATCATAAACCCACAATTCATCGGTCTCAACAAACACACCGCAAAAAGAAGATTACATCAAATAGATATCCACGAGAGAGGGGGAGAACATTATATTGAGATCCAAAAAGAGAGAAGAAGCCATCTAGCTACTAACTATGTACCCGTAGGTCTAAAGTAAACTACTCACACTTCATCAGAAGGGCTTGGATGATGATGTAGAAGCCCTCCGTGATCGATGCCCCCTCCGGCGGAGCTCCGGAACAGGCCCCAAGATGGGATCTCGTGGATACAGAAAGTTGCGGCGGTGGAATTAGGTTTTTGGCTCCGTATCTGATTGTTTGGAGGTACGTGGGTATATATAGGAGGAAGAAGTATGTCGGTGGAGCAACAGGGGGCCCACGAGGGTGGGGGCACCTGGGGGGGTAGGGCGCGCCCCCTACCTCGTGGCCTCCTATTACGTGCCTTGACGTAGGGTCCAAGTCTCCTGAGTTGTATTTGGTGAGAAAATCACGTTCCCGAAGGTTTCATTTCGTTTGGAATCCGTTTGATATTCCTTTTCTTCGAAACCCTAAAACAGGCAAAAAAACAGCAATTCTGGGCTGGGCCTCAGGTTAATAGGTTAGTCCCAAAGATAATATAAAAGTGGATAATAAAGCCCAATAATATCCAGAACAGTAGATAATATAGCATGGAGCAATCAAAATTTATAGATACGTTGGAGACGTATCAAGCATCCCCAAGCTTAATTCCTGCTCGTCCTCGAGTAGGTAAATGATAAAAACAGAATTTTTGATGCGGAGTGCTACTTGGCATAATTTCAGTGTAAATCTTCTTAATTGTGGTATGAATATTCAGATTCAAAATATTCAAGACAAAAGTTCATGTTGACATAAAAATAATAATACTTCAAGCATACTAATAAAGCAATTATGTCTTCTGAAAATAACATGGCCAAAGAAAGCTATCCCTACAAAATCATATAGTCTGGCTATGCTCTATCTTCACCACACAAAGTATTTAAATCATGCACAACCCCAATGACAAGCCAAGCAATTGTTTCATACTTTGACATTTTCAAAACTTTTTCGATCTTCACGCAACACATGAGCGTGAGCCATGGATACACTACTAGGGAAAAGCCTATACATAGAATTTTACCAGTAGTGCTGTACAAAATCAAGCGCTGCTGCTACTTAGTAGCAGCGCGCGTGAATAAACCGCGCTACTGCTATGACTTTGGCAGTAGCGCGTACTAGCGAAAAGCACTGCTGCTACGTTCGAACTGGGCGCACATGGCTAGCCCAACCTAGCAGTAGCGCGTATAATGGCCCAGCGCTACTGCTAATCTCCTTAGATGCAGCGCGCTTACGTGTAAAGCGCTGCTGCTAACGGAAATAAAATAAAGTGAAAAACAAGTAGAAAGTAAATGAAAATGAAAGAAATAGAAAAACAAGAAAGGGAAAAAATAAAATGTAAAGAAAAATAAAAGAAAAAGGGAAAAAAGGAGAAAGGAATAGCAGTAGAGGGTTTCAGTAAACGCGCTATAGCTAACTTAGCTATAGCACGTTTCCGGAAACGTGCTACCGTTACGTTTCACTTAAACAACGGTTTCCCCCCACCCCGCCCCCCGGCCACCAATTCTTCCCCAAATCATCCCTCGCCCTCGCCGCCATCTCCTCACCGCCGCCGCTCGAGGCCGCCCTCAGCCTCACCGCCGCCGCCCGAGGCTGCCCTCAGCCTCACCGCCGCCGCCCGAGGCCGCCCTCAGCCTCACCGCCACCGCCCGAGGCCGCCCTCAGCCTCACAGCCGCCGCACAAGGCCGCCCTTCATGTCACCGTCGGTGCCCTCCACCTCACCGCCGCCCGAGCCCACCCAGGACCGCCCTTGCCCGTGCCCGAGCCCGCCCTCTTCGCCCCTACCTCCACCACCGAGCACCTCCCCGCCACCGTCTCTCCCCTCTCTGTAAGTCCCCCACCCCTCCCCCTCACTCATCTCTCTCTGTATTTTAGAGAAAAATTAGATGTTAATTAGATGTTTTTCAGTTAGGGCACTAGAGTTTTGCTAGGTTAATTAGGTTAGTAGTGCTGCTAGTAGTATTGGTACAGTAGGTTAATTAGGTCATGTTAAATGAATGAAATTAGTACTTAACTGAATTTTTTTTCTTTTCATCATTATAGAGCACTAAAGTTAACTGAATTTTGTTCTATTAGTAGTTAAATGAATTTTCTTCTACACTGTTTGCACATGTGGTTGCTCGTGTATATTTGGACACTGTTTGCAGGGAATGATGCTTAGTGGCCTATGTTTTGCCGGAATGTTGATTCATTTCTTTTCCGGCAAATTTCAGGTTCTCGATTTGTCCACATTTTAGCAAAGCTCATGCCGAAATTTTCCGTGAATTTCGGCATGACTTGTGCTACAAACTAGGACATATCGAGTGCCCGTGATTTGCCGCACCAGGAAGGAGTCAACATTCCTGCAAAACAATAGGCCTTTTTATGTCATTATTCATTTTATTAGGTCTAGAATTAATTGACTAGATTTAATCATAGGAAACATGGCTAGCAACAATGAAGGACAGGGTTCTGGTGCTTGCGACGACGCCTACCGGGTGGCAGACGAATTTTTTAGCCTTACCGATGATCAACCGATGTTATTGCTGGGCCCACCGGTGGCATCGGGGACTGATACCGACACGTAGACCGGTGCTGAGACTGAGACCGGAGCTCAGACTCAGACCGGCATCGAGACCGGCACTGAGACTGAGACCGGCGCTGCCTCGGGGAGCGGAGCTGGTGTAGAACCGAAAGCAAAGAGGCAACGGGTTCCTAACAAACTCAGGACTACTAGAGTGGTGGTCACGGAGGTGGACGACGGCAATTTTGAGCCAACGGCGCCCGAGGAAGCACGTCGATGCTACGGCAATCAAATAGGCTGCATTGTACGGACAACCGCCACCATCAACGATGAGAAACTACAGAAGATAGAAAATATGAGGAGCTCCCTCCTAAAGAAGTTTCACCAGATATTCTTGTTCCCGGGCCGGAATGAGAAGGATTATAAAGATCCATATGAGGACCCGACAATGAAGAAGATAAACAAACATGCCATGACCAAGTTTAGCGACGCGTTGGCCGCCTAGAAAAATCGAGTGAAAGCAAGGATCATCGACAAGAAGGAACCCTACTCCGAGATTGTAAAGGATAATCCGACAATCACGGAAGAGCAGTTTCAAATATTCAAGGAGGCTTCGAGGCCGAAGATGCCAAAAAGAAGTCTAACTACATGAAGGGGCTTCAAGAGAGGAACATTGGGAGCCACCACCTCGGAAGCCGTGGTTACGGCGGAAAGATGTCCAAATGGGCCAAGGAGGACGCGGAAGCCGCAAGTCTGGGCATCCCAGACCCCTTGGCGGAGTTCACCGTCCCGCAGGAGCGTGACGTCCTCAGGGCCTGGCACCGTTGGGACCCAGTGAAAAAGGTTTATGAGACAACACCGGTCATTACGGAGTTCATGAGACTGCTGGTAATTTTAGTTTCTGATCAATTCGACTGCACACGTTAGTCATATTTGTAAATGATCATTGTGCCTTTTGCAGAGAGAGCAGCACAGGATTGCGGCCGAAAGCGACTCGCCGTCTGAGGCATTGGCGAGGCCCAAGTGGGACACTCCATTCAACCGGGCGTTGAACATATTGAAACAACAACCGGTGGATACTCGACCATCATATGGACGCGTTCACGGTGTCGGAGATGGCGCCACATGGAAGAAGTACTACCGTGAGACCACGGAGGAGAGAAAGGAAAGACGGAGGTTAAATGAAGAAAACATCGACAAGAGGGTTGAGATTGCGGTTGAGAAGAAATCAACTGAGACAGTCGCAACAGCGGTAGCTGCCGCAAAACAGGTGGCTTTAGATATTTCTACTACCTTGGTTCCGGCCGTTTTCAATTGGACCAGGAAAAATCCAAAAAAAGTTGCAGCGGACTTTCCCCTTGCTGACTTCTTGGCGGGGAGCGGCTCGACTAGCGTTGCACCAGCACCTGCAGCTGCACCTGCTCCTGCACCGGCTCCCGCACCGGACGTGCTAGGCGGTGCTTCATCTTTGGCTGAGCTCGACGCCCTCACGGTATCTGTCACACTGTCCCCCTTCAATATAAATGTATAATCTCCCGTTTTCGTTGCCTTTCGGATGTCTCACGTCGCAGACTTTTCTTTGCAGGCCTACAAAACCCCATGCACCATATTGTACACCATCGGTGACCAGAAGGTGGACGTGGGGAGGGCGACGATAATGGAGCCAAAGGAACCATTGTTCCACAGCCGGCTGATCCCCCCGAATGTCTTCAAGGTTTCCATGGCCAGTGTCAAACCGGGCCACGAGAATTTGCCTCCTCCAGAACTATTGGGGGATGACAACGAGACACCGCGGCGGCTTGGTGATTGTTGCAATGCTGGGTGGGTCCTGTTGTGGCCAAAGAGTCTGCTTCGTCTGGAGGCGGCCGGGAGCACACCCATGAGCACACAGCCTCAGCAAGGTATGAACATCAACACCTCACCTACCCAATTATCGTCGGGTGTTGGGTTGGGTGATAGCGGACGGGGTAAGGAGGAGGCTCCATTAGTCGCTGATGACGTCGCCATGGATGAGGATGAGGACGATGATGGCGCTGCTGAACAGTATGTCTATACTGGCGCCTCCTCAGGGTTTGAGCGTCATGAGTCGGTGCCTGAATTGCCGTCTCAACATATTATGGACGACCTTCCGGTAGTAAAGAAGTTTAGGAAGAGAGCGAGGAAAGGCAAAAAAGCTATTTCTATGATCCAGCCGCCTCAGTAGCCTCGGCTTCAGGACCGTATAGATATCCCCGGTGCGGATAAATGGCATATCCCCGGTCAACCAATCCTACCTGCAACACCGCTACAGGCCAGATTCGGCGATCTAAAGAGACTTCATGACGATGTGCTGCGGGTAGAGAAAGACCTCATCGCCTCGAAAGATCCAGGATACCCACTCTACGTGGTTAACGTTCTGCGGCAAATGTCGTACATCGACAGCTTCCCCGCAAATAAGTTCTTCCTCCGATTCGATTACATATTCGACATGTTTCACGTGAAGAAGCTAGATTCTACGTTTGTCCCCTTTATGCCTTGCACATGAACTACATCATCGGGGTTGAGCGGATATCTCATATCTGTGTCGCTGACCCGTACTACATGCACGAGGGCTTCTTGAGAGTCTACGCAAATCACCGTGAATACGCGAGGGATTACATCGTTAGTTTCATGCTCACCAATAAGGACAAGGGGGCGATTCTTGTGCCTTATCATCCCATGTAAGTCATCCGCGCTGCTATCCTTCCTTCGATTTCAATCATTCATTTGCACGGTGGAGGCTAATTAATTTGAGGACTTATTTTGCGCAGTGGAGGGCGTGCCGTCCTCATCATCCTGTACCCCCGATTCTCCCATGCTCTTTACTTGGACTCGTCGAAGAACATTCACAAAAAGGATTACACCCACATCAAGGATGTTCTCAACAGTGCTATGTTTTACTACCAAGCAAGGGGTGGAGAGGTCAGGGACAAGAAGAGAAGGGGCGGCAGGGTTGCCTTTGGCCATAAGACCGACTTCTGCTGCATCCAGCAACCGAACGATTCTCTTAATGATGGATTCTATGTCCTACACCACATGCTGGAGTACAGACAGGATCACCAGAACCTTCGCATGTCACCTAGATCCGGCGATGCCCATATTCTGCAATGGGCAAAGGACATAGGAGATATCGAGGATCATTGACTTCGAGCTAAGTTCTATAACATCCAGCGCGAACTTGCCCAAATCATCATGAAGGAGGTCGTCGGAAAAACAGGGATGTTCTACGGAGAAGGACAAATGTTACGGGAAGACGTCCGAACATGGATAGCCTCTCAGCGTCTCGACCTGAAGCCTTTCACTAGGCTCGGGGACTATCTCCCTGACTTGGATGGATGGAACGACATGTTGGAGTGATTGTCGATATATGACAATGTGTCCGTTTAGTCCATACTTTCTGTATGACAAAACTTTCAGTTATGCACAGTGAAACTTTATTTGTGATGTAATTAAACCGTCCTCCTCCTCGACTAGCGAAAATCACTCTAGTTAGGGCATTTTGGGGTACGATGAACTTTGTTATTTATGCTTATGATATGTTGTTTTTATTTTTGCCAAGTCTGTCTCTTTCTGTTGCTCAACTATATATGTTGCATATCATCGACTCATGTGATGATGCAGGTGCATAGATCATAGATGGCGAAGAAGTGCTATGCCAGGAGTATATATACGACAAGTGGCCGGAGTGTCAGGCCCATCCGGTTTCCGAGCGACAGGCAGTAGTTAGTTTAGAGGTTCACGCTAATGTGAAAGAGGGATACGAACTCATGTTCTCAAAGTGATTGTCGAGACTTGTATTGCTATTTTCGAGATGATGACGAGAGACCGCTTTGTGTTGGATGATGATTATGATGATGACATGATTTGATGAGACTAATTGTATGTATATGATATGATTACATTTGTATGTGTATGATATGCTAAAGATTATTGTATAAAGCCTATTCAAATACAAAACAAATATGCAGGAAAAAAACTAATAAATAAACTAGTAGTAGCGAGGGGGGAAATTTAGCAGTAGCGCCGCATTGTCAGTAGCGCGTCCCAGCAAACAGCGCTGCAGATAATATGAGTAGCGCCCTTTCCCAAAGAGCGCTACAGCTATTCATGTATAGCAGTAGCGTGGGACAACCGGCACTACTGCTATACGTTAGTTGTAGCGCCTTATTAGTAGCGCCGGTGCCCGCTCTACTGAGAGGCCCAAAGCCCTCGCTGCTGGTAGGCTTTTCCCTAGTAGTGATATAGCTATATATGTGGAATAGAATGGTGGTTGTGGAGAAGACAAAAAGAGGGGAAGATAGTCTCACATCAACTAGGCGTATCAACGGGCTATGGAGATGCCCATTAATAGATATCAATGCGAGTGAGTAGGGATTGCCATGCAACGGATGCACTAGAGCTATAAGTATATGAAAGCTCAAGAAAAGAAACTAAGTGGGTGTGCATCCAACTCGCTTTCTCATGAAGACCTAGGGCATTTTGAGGAATCCCATCACTGGAATATACAAGCCAACTTCTATAATGAAAAATTCCCACTAGTATATGAAAGTGACAGAATGAGAGACTCTCTACAATGAAGATCATGGTGCTACTTTGAAGCACAAGTGTGGTAAAATGATAGTAACATTGTCCCTTCTCTCTTTTTCTCTCATTTTTTTGTTTGGGCCTTCTATTTTTTACGGCCTCTTTTTTTCGTCCGGAGTCTCATCCCGACTGGTGGGGGAATCATAGTCTCCATCATCCTTTCCTCACTTGGGACAATGCTCTAAAAATGATGATCATCACACTTTTTTTTACAACTGAACAATTACAACTCAATACTTAGAACAAAATATTACTCTATATGAATGCCTCTGGCGGTGTACCAGGGTATGCAATGAATCAAGAGTGACATGTATGAAAGAATTATGAACGGTGGCTTTGCCACAAATACGATGTCAACTACATGATCATGCTAGCAATATGACAATGATGGAGTGTGTCAT
Organism: Triticum aestivum; assembly: GCF_018294505.1. Taxonomy (NCBI): domain Eukaryota; kingdom Viridiplantae; phylum Streptophyta; class Magnoliopsida; order Poales; family Poaceae; genus Triticum; species Triticum aestivum. Next base: position 616,298,697 of record NC_057797.1, read on the forward strand.
AATGAACGGAACGGTGGAAAGTTGCATGGCAATATATCTCGGAATGGCTATGGAAATGCCATGATAGGTAGGTTTGGTGACTTTTTTGAGGAAGGTATTGGTGGGTGTATGATACCGGCGAAAAATACGCGGTATTAGAGAGGCTAGCAATGGTGGAAGGAAGGAAAGTGCGTATAATCCATGGACTCAACATTAGTCATAAAGAACTCATATACTTTTTGCAAAAATCTAGAAGTTATCAAAGCAAAGTATTATGCGCATGCTCCTAGGGGGATAGATTGGTAGGAAAGACCATCGCTCGTCCCTGACTGCCACTCATAAGGAAGACGATCAATAAATAAATCATGCTCTGACTTCATCACATAACGGTTCACCATACATGCATGCTACGGGAATCACAAACTTTAACACAAGAATTTATCAAATTCACAACTACTCAACTAGCATGACTCTAATATCACCATCCTCATATCTCAAAACGATTATCAATCATCAATTTTTTCTTAGTATTCAACGCACTCAAAAGAAAGTTTTACAGATCTTGAATACCAAGCATATTATTATTAAGCAAATTACCATGCTATTAAGACTCTCAAAATAATCTAAGTGAAGCATGAGAGATAAATATTTTCTATAAAACAAATCCACCACCGTTTTCTAAAATATATAAGTGAAGCACTAGAGCAAAATTATATAACTCAGAAGATATAAGTGAAGCACTAGAGTAAAACTATAGAGCTCAAAAGATATAAGTGAAGCACATAGACTATTCTATCAAATTCCAAATTATGTATGGCTCTCTCAAAAGGTGTGTACAGCAAGGATGATTGTGGTAGACTAACAAGCAAAGACTAAAATTATAAAAGACACTCCAAGCAAAACACATATCATGTGGTGAATAAAAATATAGCTCCAAGTAAAGTTACCGTTAGAAGTAGACGAAAGAGGGGATGCCTTCCGGGGCACCCGCAAGATTTGGCTTTTAGGTGTGCTTAGATTATCTTGGGGTGCCATGGGCATCCCTAAGATTAGGCTCTTGCCACTCCTTGTTCCATAATCCATCAAATATTTACCCAAAACTTGAAAACTTCACAACACAAAACTTAAAGTAGAAAACTCGTGAGCTCCGTTAGCGAAAGAAAACAAAAGACCACTTCATGGTACTGTAATGAACTCATTATTTATTTATATGGGTGTTATACCTACTGTATTCCAACTTCTCTATGGATTATAAACTATTTTACTAGCCATAGATTCATCTTAATAAGCAAACAACACACAAAAAATAGAATCTGTCAAAAACAGAACAATCTCTAGTAATCTGTAGATAGCGCAAGATCTGGAACCTCAAAAATTCTAAAATAAATTGCTGGACGTGTGTAATTTATCTATTAATCATCTGAAAAAATAATTAACTAAATATCACTTTCCAAATAAAAATGACAGCAGTTCTCGTGAGCGCTAAATTTTCTGTTTTTTACAGCAAGTTCAACAAGACTTTCCCCAAGTCTTCCGAACGGTTCTACTTGGTACAAGCACTAATTAAACACAAAAAACACAACCAAAACAGAGGCTAAATAATTTATTTATTACTAAACAGGAGCAAAAAGCAAGGAATAAAAATAAAATTGGTTTGCCTCCCAACAAGCGCTATCGTTTAACGCCCCTAGCTAGGCATAACAAGCAAGCATAGATCTAGGTATTGCCATCTTTGGTAGGCAATCCATAAGTGGATCTCATGATAGATTCATATGGTAATTTTATTTTATTTCTAGGGAATTGTTCCATGCCCTTTTTTAATGGAAATTAGAATCTAATATTCCCTTCCTTTATATCAATAATTGCACCAACCGTTCTAAGGAAAGGTCTACCAAGAATAATAGGGCAAGAAGGATTGCAATCTATATCAAGAATGATAAAACATACGGGCACATAATTCCTATTTGTGACAATAAGAACATCATTAATTCTTTGCATAGGTTTCTTAATAGTGGAATCCGCAAGATGCAAGTTTAGAGAGCAATCATCAAAATTACGGAAATCTAGCAATTCACACAGAGTTTTGGGAATAGTAGAGACACTAGCACCCAAATCACACAAAGCATAAAACTCATGATATTTAATTTTAATTTTAATAGTTGGTTACCATTCATCATAAAGTTTTCTAGGGATAGAAACTTCCAATTCAAGTTTTTCTTCATAAGATTGCATCAAGGCATCAACGATATGTTTAGTAAACGCTTTATTTTGACTATAAGCGTGAGGAGATTTTAGCACGGATTGCAACAAGGAAATACAATCAATCAAAGATCAATTTTCATAGTTAAATTCCTTGAAATCCATAATAGTGGGTTTAGCAACATCTAGGGTTTTAATTTCTTCAATCCCACTTTTATCAAATTTAGCATCAAGATCAAAAGATTAAGAATTATTGGAATGCCTTCTAGCTAAAGGTGGATCATATTCAGTCCCATCATTATCATGATTCATATTGAAAAACAAATATTTAAAAAGGGACACATCAATAACTTTTAGATCTTCATCATTATTTTCATAGGAACTAGAAGAACACACTTTTATAAAGGCATCTTTCTTAGCACGCATCCTAGCGGTTCTTTCTTTGCACTCATCAATGGAAATTATCATGGCTTTGAGAGACTCATTGATATCATTCTTAGGTGGAATAGATCTAAGTTTCAAAGAATCAACACCAAGAGCAATTCTATCAATGTTCCTAGCCAAATCATCAATCTTAAGCAATTTTTCTTCAATCGTAGCATTAAAATTCTTTTACAAAGAAATAAATTCTTTAATATTAGATTCAAAATCAGAGGGCATTATTATAATTTCCATAAGAATTGTTGTAGGAATTACCATAATTATTAGAGGGATTACTAGGATAAGGCCTAGGGTAGAAATTTCCTCTATACGCGTTGTTACCAAAATTGTTCCTACCAACAAAATTCACATCCATAGATTCATTATTATTCGCAATCAAAGTAGACAAGGGCACATCATTAGGATCAGGAGAAACACTCTTATTAGCAAATAATTTCATAAGTTCATCCATCTTTCCACTCAAAACATTAATTTCTTCTATTGCATGCACCTTTTTAGTAGATCTTTCAGTATGCCATTGAGAATAATTAACCATAATATTATCTAGGAGTTTAGTAGCTTCTCCTAAAGTGATTTCCACAAAAGTGCCTCCCGCGGCCGAATCTAAAAGATTTCTAGAAGCAAAATTCAATCCGGCATAAAAAAATTGTATAATCATCCACAAGTTCAAACCATGAGTAGGGCAATTACGTATCATTAGTTTCATTCTCTCCCAAGCTTGTGCAACATGTTCATGATCAAGTTGCTTAAAATTCATAATATCGTTTCTAAGAGAGATGATCTTAGCAGGTGGAAAATACTTAGAGATAAAAGCATCTTTGCACTTGTTCCATGAATCAATACTATTTTTAGGCAAAGATGAAAACCAAGCTTTAGCACGATCTCTAAGCGAAAAAGGAAATAGCTTCAATTTAACAATATCATTATCGACATCTTTCTTCTTTTGCATGTCACACAAATCAACGAAGCTATTAAGATGGGTAGCGACATCTTCACTAGGAAGGCCGGAGAATGGATCTTTCATGAAAAGATAAAGCAAAGCAACATTAATTTCACAAGATTCAGCATCGGTAAGAGGAGCAATCGGAGTGCTAAGGAAATCATTATTGTTGGTATTCGTGAAGTCACACAATTTAGTATCATCTTGAGCCATCGCGACAAACAAGCAATCAAACACACGAGCAAACAAAAAGCAAACGGGCAAAAGAGGCAAATAGAGAGGGGGATAGAGAGAGAGAGGGCGAATAAAACAGCAAGGGTGAATTGGGGGGAGAGGAAAATGAGAGGCAAATGGCAAATAATGTAATGTGGGAGATAGGGATCGTGATGGGTACTTGGTATGTTGACTTTTGCGCAGACTCCCCGGCAACAGCGCCAGAAATTCTTCTTACTACCTCTTGAGCACTGCGTTGGATTTCCCCAAAGAGGAGAGGATGATGCAGCAAAGTAGCGTAAGTATTTCCCTTAGTTTTTGAGAACAAAGGTATCAATCCAGTAGGAGGCTACGCACGAGTCCCTTGTACCTACACAAAAATAATAGCTCAACACTACCAAAGCGCTTAGGGGTTGTCAATCCCTTCACGGTCACTTACAAAAGTGAGATCTGAGAGAGATGATAAATAATATTTTTGGTATTTTTGGAATAGAGATGCAAAGTAAAAATTAAAGGCAAAGTAAAAGCAAAGCAATAATAAAGTGATGGAGATTAAAATGATGAGAAAGAGACCCAGGGGCCATAGGTTTCACTAGTGGCTTCTCTCAAGAGCATAAGTATTCTACGGTGGGTGAACAAATTACTGTTGAGCAATTGACAGAATATCTAGGTATGATCATGTATATAGGCATCACGTCCGAGACAAGTAGACCGACTCCTGCCTGCATCTACTACTATTACTCCAATCATCGACCGCTATCCAGCATGCATCTAGAGTATTAAGTTAAAAACAAAGTAACACCTTAACCAAGATGACATGATGTAGAGGGATAGTTTCATGCAATATGATAAAAAACCATCTTGTTATCCTCGATGGCAACGATATAATATGTGCCTTGCTGCCCCTTATGTCACTGGGAAAGGACACCGCAAGATCGAACCCAAAGCTAAGCACTTCTCCCATGGCAAGAACAACCAATCTAGTAGGCCAAACCAAACTGATAATTTGAAGAGACTTGCAAAGATAACCAATCATACATAAAAGAATTCAGAGAAGATTCAAATATTATTCATAGATAGACTTGATCATAAACCCACAATTCATCGGTCTCAACAAACACACCGCAAAAAGAAGATTACATCGAATAGATCTCCATGAGAGAGGGGGATAACATTGTATTGAGACCCAAAAAGAGAGAAGAAGTCATCTAGCTACTAACTATGGACCCGTAGGTCTGAAGTAAACTACTCACACTTCATCTGAAGGGCTTGGATGATGATGTAGAAGCCCTCCGTGATCGATGCCCCCTCCGGCGGAGCTCCGGAATAGGCCCCAAGATGGGATCTCGTGGATATATAAAGTTGCGGCAGTGGAATTAGGTTTTTGGCTCCGTATCTGATCGTTTGGGGTACGTGGGTATATATAGGAGGAAGAAGTACGTCAGTGGAGCAACAAGGGGCCCACGAGGGTGGGGGCGCGCTTAGGGGGGTAGGGCGTGCCCCCTACCTCGTGGCCTCCTGTTACGTGCCTTGACGTAGGGTCCAAGTCTCCTGAGTTGTATTCGGTGAGAAAATCACGTGCCCGAAGGTTTCATTCCGTTTGGACTCTGTTTGATATTCCTTTTCTTCGAAACCCTAAAACAGGCAAAAAACCACAATTCTGGGCTGGACCTCGGGTTAATAGGTTAGTCCTAAAAATAATATAAAAGTGGATAATAAAGCCCAATAATGTCCATAATAGTAGATAATATAGCATGGAGCAATCAAAAATTATATATACGTTGGAGACGTATCACACACTGACGTCCAACAACAACATTTCTCAGGGTTTCGGTTTTTTTCTGAACCAGTGCTATATTTGATTATTTGGCAAAAAATGTTGTAATTCTTTCACTCCAACTACGGCCAACATGGCTCGTTATTCTTCCAAAAGATGTCCCTTATGATATTTTTTCAGAAAAAGGAGTGCATTATCTCCTTGCTATCGTCTAACCGAAGGAAACTGAATGTGAAAATTTAAGTGTATATAGACTGACCCACTCGGAGTGCATACAAAAATATTTTTATCCAAGTCATCAGTGCCAACACTGTACCTCCAATGTCCATCTGCATCTACACAGCTAGGTCTAATCTTAAGCAAGAATGAAACTACCAAGCAAACTGAGATAACAACATGTAGCCGACCCCTGGGCAGCAGGTGGTCAGGGATCATCAGCAGAGAAACACGAAATCGGCCAACGACCGCCGAGCATGGCCAGGCCCATCTCGCTCTCGCGGCTACCGTGGTGGCTCCCGTGCCTCTTCGTGGCTCCTCCACTCCGAGTCCACAGCCCGACCTCGGCATTCCGCCTCCATCCTCTTCCGCCCTCTGTCCCGCGTGCTCCTCCACACCTCCCTCTCCAAGCCGACGGATCCGACCTTCCCCTCGTTGGATCCGGTCCACCACCAGCCTCAAGCCACCCTGCCGCCGCGCTCGTGTCCATGTCGTGCATGGCGTAGAGGTGGCCAGCGTGTGGAACAGGCTGCATCGCAGGCATCTGCGCGCTACGCCTCCGCTTCTTCACCCCGGCGAGTGCCGGACTGAACAGCTTCGCGCCGGACTGCCGTTTTGTTGTACAATTTCCCTTCGTTCTCATTCCGTGTTTGTTGATTCAAGAGGCTCGTTGTTGATATGCAATTTTCCTAGGTATATAAACTGGTAGACTTTCATGTAAGCAATCGAGGTGGGATTACTCCGAGTACATGTGTGAAAATCAGGTAAGATACAGATATAGAAGCGTGCATGCAGGCCGAAACATGCGTGCAGGCCCGATAAGAGAATGTGGACGTGGAACAATTGGATGGACAAAGTTTTTAGTACCGCCTTGCAAGAATTGGACTGACTGTCGATCAAAACTAACGGAAAAAACTGAAAGCGTAAATTCACGGAAAGAAGCGTATTGTGATGGTGAACCAAAAGAGTCAATCTGTGCTTTATTATTATTAGGGAAAGATTTATATTATTACTATTATCATATATTTTATAGAGACTTATATATACATTATAAAAACATCCCATGTGTTATTAACTTATAAAAGTAAATGTTTAACAGAAGTAGGCAAGGAAAATCCTGGTTGTTTTTGACTCATAGGCAAAGAAAATCCTGGTGATTGCGTACAAAAGCTTGCGAAGATTTTAAGGAACAATTTAATAATAACGCGCTCATTTTTATTTTGAGCAATAACTCGCTAATTTCTTAATTATATATATATATATATGTGCCTCTCCGGTTTATTCTTTGATATTAATTGCTCCTTCTAACACAACATTATATATATAATGAGCCCACCTAATACGTGTATTTCAAGGAAGTGCAAATGGGCTGGGATTTCTTAGAAAATATAAATGGGCCTGATTGACGCGAAATTATTTGTTCACCCAGCCCAGCAAATGGACTGTACATTCTAGAAAACATGGGTTAAATATAAGCCACATTTTTGCAGGCTGACATGTGGGCCAATAGGTCGAAACCTACGCAGGGCGTTATCAACTTGGTCAACAAATGATTGTGCCATCCACAGCCATTGGATTTATATCCAACAGCCGGCATGCACCTTTAATCTCTCGTCTTCTTCCTCCAGCGTCACTGGGACCGCCTGGTCTGGCCTCCGGCGGCTAGCGGCTCTACTTAGCACGCATCGCTGCGAAGCGTTACCCCACCGCCGGCCAGGCTATCCCTCCACCCCTCGAAACCTCCTGTTATTCTCCATAGACTACATCCCCACACCGCAACAGAACTAGTTGTAACCCTTCTCCTCCTCTCAATCTGCGACTCCACTGCCGCGTTTTCTCATCTCCGCGTCGTTCCCGTCCGAGGCCTCGCCGTCGTCCACCGCCTCGCTGCGTTCGGTGCGGCATGGTCAACAAACGAGAGTCATTGGAAGAGGACTGTACGTGGAGAGCCTGACGGCTAGGACCCACGAGGTTCATGGTCGCACGCAAGGAAAGTTCCTCCTTATTAAGCTGAAAAAAATGTTTCCTCCACCTGACAGCTGGGACCCACCGGCTGTATCTTCGCACGGAAGGAAGTGCCTCCTTGTTTTGCGAAAAAATTATTCATCCCGTTGACAGCTGGGACCCGTCAGATTTAGTGACTGACTTGTGGGCCTATTAAGCGGACGTGTACGCACGGCTTTGTCAACTTAATCAACAAATGATTCTAGCAGCTGGACCGTTGGATGTTAGTTCAACATCCGTGCTCCTTCTTCAACCTCTGTTCTTGCTCCTATGTCCCGTGGGCAGCACCGCCACTGTGCTGCTGCGCACCCGAACTAGTGAAGTTTTCCACTCCTCTCCGTCTGCGACTCCACTGCCCCGTCTTCCCCATCTCTGGGTCGTTCCAGTCTGGGTGCGCTCGGCACGGTGTGGTCAACATGGTCAACAACCAAGAGTCATTGGAAGATGACTGTACGTGAGAGGCTGACAGTGGGGACGCACCACGCCCATGCACGCATGCATGCAACGAAACGCGGCGAGGTCAACGTTGTCAAGGAACGACTTCCATCGGAAGTATACTGTACGTGGAGAGTCTCAGCTGGGTCCACGGCCGCAGCAAGTAAGTGCCTCCTTATTACACGGAAAATAATGATTCCTCCAACTGACAGCAGGGACCCACTGGACGGGCCACCGTATTTTGTGAAAAAAATGTTTGCCCCCTGACTGCTCGGACCCACCTGACGGGCCACCGTATTTCGCGAAAAAACGTTCCCCCCGATGTCAGCTTGGACCCACCGGAAGTGCCTCCTTATTACACAAAAAAATGAATACTCCCCCGGCTACCTGGGACCCACCTTGGTGGGAGGCTGACTTGTGGGCCTACTAAGTTGATGGGGACGAAGGGATTTGTCAACTTAGTCAATATGAACGATTCTAGCTCCAGCGACCGTACGATGTCCATCCAACGGCCGTAGTGCTTCTTCAACCTCTGGTCCTCTTGCTCCAGCCGCCCAAAGCAGCGCCGGTCGTGCCGCATGCTCCTGCCTCCCGTGGCCGGTTATGCTGCTGCGGAGGCCTCACCACCCCCTACTATTCCCACCGCTGGCCAAGCTCTGCGGCAACGACAGCCTCACACCGCAGCCAAACCAGTGAACCCTCGTACTCCTCTCCGCGCGGGCTTCCACTGCCGCGTCTTCCCCGGCTCCGTGTCGTCCCCTTCCTAGGCCTCACCGTCGTCCACCGCCGTGGTGCTCTCCGCGCAGCGTGGTCAACGTGGTCAAGGAACGACTTCCATCGGAAGAGTACTGTATGTGGAGAGGCTGACAGCTGGGTCCACGACCACAGCCCAGTTTTTTTGTGATTTGCCAAGTAAGTCGCTTTGTTAGGCCTGTTGGGCTGCAAATCTTTCAAGACGAGGAGCGCTTTCATTTGGCTGGCCGAGAAAATGGCCCATCAGTAATGAGAAATGGGATGTACATTTTTAAAACACATCAAACCGGCAATTAGTTTCAAATATCTCTTTTTCATTTCAAGATTTTAAATTACATTATTTTTTATGCATGGAGAATTTGTTGGATTTTAGATTGATATACATTTATTTTAAAAATTAGTTTGAATGTGATTCGAAATTTCGGGATTAAAAACAGTTCGGACCGCATCGAAATATGCAAAATTTTGTATATTTTTTAACCGTGGCCACAATATGGGCTGTAATGCTAACAAAAAGAATATGGGCTCCAAAAAAACTTTAAGAATTAGCAAATGGGTTGTAAATTATTAGAAATAATGGCAGATGGGCTATATGTTGTTTTCCACAGATTTGAGGCTTTCCTAAAAAAAGGTTGACGCACAAGCAGTGACTGTTGGATGTCCATCGAACGGCCATCGTGCTTCTTCAATCTCTGCTCTTCCTGCTCCAGCCGCTCAAACAAGTGCCGTCGGGACTTCCTGCTCCCTCCTCCCCATGGTCGGCTGTGCTGCCACGCAGGCCTCACCGCCCCACCGTACTCCCATCGCTGGCCTAGCCATCCCTTTACTCACCCACACCTGATGTTATTCTCCGGCGATGGCAGACGAACCAGTAAACCCTCGTACAGTCGTACTCCCCTCCACGTGGGAAACAAGTGCCGAGTCTTCCCTGCCTCTGTATCGTCCCCTTCCTAGGCCTCGCCGTCGTCCACCACCGTGGTGCTCTCGGCGCGGCATGGTCAATGTGGTCAATGACCGACTTCCATCGGAAGAGTACTGTGCGTGGAGACGCTGATAGCTGTGTCCACGGCCGCAGCAAGAAAGTGCCTCCTTATTACGCGCAAAATAATTATTCCTCCACCTAATAGCGGGGACCCACCGGACGTGCCACCGTATTTCACGAAAAAAACATTTCCCCCCTGACTGTTGGGACCCACCAGCTACACCTTCGCACGCAAGGAAGTGCGTCCGAGAAAAAAACGATTCGCCTCCCTGACTGCTGGGACCCACCAGCTACATCTTCGCACGCAAAGAAGTGCCTGACAGTCGGGACCCACCTGGTCGAAGCGTACGTAGTGTTGTTATTTTGGTCGCGAACGTGTATGTACATATATACTGGTGGAGGTAGAGGCGCGCACGTGTCGTAGTAGAGGCGCGTACGTGTCGTAGTAGAGGCGTGCACGTAGCATGTACATGTACGTACATCGGCCAGGGTGCAAGATAGAAAATATGGCCACGTATGTGTACATACGGGTGGGGTCTCGAACGCTTACTTGCGCATACGTACGGCCAGGGCTCGTGTACATGGCTGGGTCGGAACGGAGAAACAACTTCGTCGTCGTGTTCATGGGGAGGCAACGGAATGCGTCGTGTTCGTGGGGAGGCAACGGAATGCGTCGTGTTCATCGGGAGGCAATAGAACGCGTGGGAGCCAACCGGCTGTGTCGGAACGGGATGCGTGGTCGTGTTCATCGGGAGGGCTTGGACGGAACAGACGATGGAAACGAGGCCGGGCGTACCGCACAATGGAGGAAACAGACCTCCTATGTTCGGAATGGGGTCCTGTTGATCGGGAAGGGTCTGGCGTACCGCAAAACGGAGGAAACGGACCTCCTACGGTCGAAAGGGGGGTCCTGTTGATCGAGAGGGGTGTGGCGTACCGCAAAACGGACGAAACGGACTTGCCTTGGAGCGCTACGATCGAAATGGGGGTCCTGTTCATCGGGAGGGGTGTGGCCTACCGCAAAACGGGACTCCACGGGATACTGTTTATCTCCACTGTCGACCTCCTCTAGCATCCACCGGCTCCTGTTCATCCAGCCTCCACCGTGCGCTACTCCACCGGCTACTGTTCAACCACCCCTCCACCGTCTACTGTTCATCCAGCCCTCCACACCACGGGGTCCTGTTCAACCACCCCTCCACGGGCACCCCTCCACCGTAACCGGGAACTCCCCGAAATTTTCCTCCCCCTCGCTTCTACCATGGTTTTTTCCGTCATGGACAGCCCAAAGAATGTCATGCAACTGCGTCTCCGGCCCGCCCAGGACGAAAATCCCATTTTCTGTCATGATTTTTTGTCGTAGAAGTAGGAGCCCACCACATCTATGATGATACCGGGTTTTGTCACAATTATCGTCATAGAAGTGTCATATCTATGACAGAAAAAAAATTCGTTCGGCCCAAAATGTCACGGATGTGTCTTTTTTGTAGTGGATGTGTGCAGAACTGTCTGCACAATCAGATTGGGTGCAATGTTCATGCTTATGTGGACGACATTGTGGTGAAATCCAGAGAGAAGGAGACCTTGATAGATGATTTGAAGGAAACCTTTGATAACCTCCGGGTCTACAAGATGATGCTTAACCCGGCCAAGTGTGTTTTTGGAGTGCCAGCGGGCCAACTTTTGGGTTTTCTGGTTTCTAACAGAGGCATCGAGGCTAACCTGGAGAAGATCAAAGCAATCACTTCTTTGGCTAAGCCGGCGTGTATCAATGATGTTCAGCGTTTGGCGGGTTGTATTGCTGCTTTAAGCCAGTTCATAAGCCGGTTAGGTGAGAAGGCCATACCACTGTATCAAATGATGAAGAAGACAGACGACTTTGCCTGGAGTGATGCTGCTAACGCTGCCTTTGAAGATTTGAAGAGACAGCTCACTGAGCCACCAGTCCTTGCTGCTCCTATTGATAAAGAGCCATTATTGTTATATGTGGCTGCTAACACACGTGCTTTCAGTGTGGCCATTGTAGTAGAGTGCAAAGAGGCTGGCAAGGAATATCCGATTCAACGGCCGGTTTACTACGTCAGTGAGGTGCTTATTGATTCCAAACAGAGATATCCACATTGTCAGAAACTCGTTTATGGGGTGTTCATGGCAAGTCGGAAGCTTAAACAATATTTTCAGGGTCATCCCATCACTATGGTTAGTTCTGCTCCTTTAGGAGATATCATTCAAAATAGAGAAGCCACAGGACGAGTCGCCAAGTGGGCCATTGAACTTGGGCCTCATGGTTTAAAGTATGTGCCATGCACTGCTATCAAGTCTCAAGCACCGGTGGACTTCATCAACGATTGGACAGAGCTGTAGATGCCTGAAGAGAAGCCAGACAACACATATTGGACTATTCATTTTGATGGGTCCAGGCAATTGGAGGGCTTGGGGGCTGGAGTTGTCTTAGCTTCCCCTTGAGGTGACAAATTTTGTTATGTGCTATGGTTGATGTTTCCCTGTACTAACAATGCAGCTGAGTATGAGGCCTTGCTCCATGGTCTTCGGATGGCTATGGAGATGAGCTTAAGTCGGGTAAGGTGCTTTGGCGACTCATATTTGGTGGTTCAACAAGTATCAGGCAAGTGGGATTCCAAAGATCCTCTCATGGCGGCTTATCGCCGTGAAGTTGATGCCATTGCTGGACACTTCAAGGGTTACCAAGTGGAGCACATTGATCACAGAAAGAATGAAGCTGCTGATGCTTTAAGCCGGTTGGGGTCTCGGCGTAAGTTGGTGCCACCTAACACTTTCTTAGATATTATGCATAACTCTTCTATCAAGTTGCCTACGGAGGAAGACTTGGTTGTTCCATACACGGAAGCACAATTTGTGGCGTCTCTTCACGTCATCCCAGATTAGATAGTGCCATATTTGGCTTATATGACCCGAGGTGAGTTGCTTGAGGATGAAACCTTGGCTAGACAGATAACCCGGCGGTATAAATCAATGACAATTGCCAATGGTGAGTTGCATCATCGCAGTGTCCCAGGGGCGTTTCAACGATGTGTCTCTCCTGAGGAAGGTGATACATCTCCAACGTATCTATAATTTTTCATTGTTCCATGCTATATTATATCCTGTTTTGGACATTATTGGGCTTTATTATACACTTTTATATTATTTTTGGGACTAACCTATTAACCGGAGGCCCAGCCCAGAATTGTTGTTTTTTTGCCTATTTCAGAGTTTCGCAGAAAAAGAATATCAAACGGAGTCCAAACGGAATGAAACCTTCGGGAACGTGATTTTCGGAACAAACATGATCCAGAGGACTTGGACCCTACGTAAAGAAAGCAACCAGGAGGGCACGAGGTAGGGGGCGCACCTACCCCCCAGGCACGCCCTCCACCCTCGTGGGGCCCATGTTGCTCCACCGACGTACTTCTTCCTCCTATATATACCTACATACCCCCAAACTACCAAACACGGAAGCCAAAACCCTAATTCCACCGCCGTAACTTTTTGTATCCATGATATCCCATCTTGGGGCCTTTTCCGGAGCTCCGCCAGAGGGGGCATCGATCAAGGAGGGCTTCTACATCAACACCATAGCCTCTTCGATGAACTGTGAGTAGTTTACTTCAGACCTTCGGGTCCATAGTTATTAGCTAGATGGCTTCTTCTCTCTTTTTGGATGTCAATACAAAGTTCTCCCCCTCTCTTGTGGAGATCTATTCGATGTAATCTTCTTTTGCGGTGTGTTTGTTGAGACCGATGAATTGTGGGCTTATGATCAAGTTTATCTATGAACAATATTTGAATCTTCTCTGGATTCTTTTATGTATGATTGGTTATCTTTGCAAGTCTCTTCTAATTATCAGTTTGGTTTGGCCAACTAGATTGATCGTTCTTGCAATGGGAGAAGTGCTTAGCTTTGGGTTCAATCTTGCGGTGTCCTTTCCCAGTGACAGTAGTGGCAGCAAGGCATGAATTGTATTTTTGCCATCGAGGATAACAAGATGGGGTTTATTTCATATTGCATGAGTTCATCCCTCTACATCTTGTCATCTTGCTTAAAGCGTTACTCTATTCTTTTGAACTTAATACTCTAGATGCATGTTCGATAGCGGTCGATGTGTGGAATAATAGTAGTAGATGCAGGTAGGAGTCGGTCTACTTGTCTCGGACGTGATGCCTATATACATGATCATACCTAGATATTCTCATAACTATGCTCAATTTTGTCAATTGCTCAACAGTAATTTTTTTACCCACCATGATACTTATGCTCTCGAGAGAAGCCACTAGTGAAACCTATGGCCCCCGGGTCTATTATCCATCATATTAATCTTCCGTCAACAAGCTATTTCCTTTACCGTTTATTTTGCTTTCTTTGCTTTGCATCTTTATCATAAAAATACCAAAAATATTATCTTATCATATCTATGAGATCTCACTTTCGTAAGTCACCTTGAAGGGATTGACAACCCCTTTATTGCGTTGGTTGCGAGGATTTTATTTGTTTGTGTAGGTGCGAGGGACTCGTGCGTGGCCTCCTACTAGATTGATACATTGGTTCTCAAAAACTGAGGGAAATACTTACGCTACTTTGCTGCATCACCCTTTCCTCTTCAAGCGAAAACCAACGCAGTGCTCAATAGGTAGCAAGAAGGATTTCTGGCGCCGTTGCCGGGGAGTCTGCGCAAAAGTCAACATACCAAGTACCCATCACAAACCCTTATATCCCGCATTACATTATTTGCCATTTGCCTCTCGTTTTCCTCTCCCCCACTTCTCCCTTGCCATTTTATTCGCCCTCTCTCTCCATCCTCCTTCTCTTTCCCTATTTGCCTCCTTTTGCCCGTCTCTTGTGTGCTTCTGTGTTGGATTGCTTGCTTGTCACGATGGCTCAAGATAATACCAAATTGTGTGACTTTACTAATGCCAACAACAATGATTTTATTTGCACTCCGATTGCTCCTCTTACCGATGCTGAATCTTGTGAAATTGATGCTGCTTTGTTGAATCTTGTCATGAAGGATCCATTTTCCGGCCTTCCTAGTGAAGATGCCGCTACCCATCTAAACAACTTTGTTGATTTGTGTGATATACAAAAGAAGAAAGATGTGGACAATGATATTGTTAAATTGAAGCTATTTCCTTTTTCGCTTAGAGATCGTGCTAAAGCTTAGTTTTCGTCTTTGCCTAAAAATAGTATTAATTCATGGAATAAGTGCAAAGATGCTTTTATCTCTAAGTACTTTCCTCCCGCTAAGATCATCTCTCTTAGAAACAATATTATGAATTTTAAGCAACTTGGTCATGAACATGTTGCACAAGCTTGGGAGAGGATGAAATTAATGATATGTAATTGCCCTAGACATGGTTTGAATTTATGGATGATTATACAAAAAATTTATGCCGGATTGAATTTTGCTTCTAGAAATCTTTTAGATTCGGCCGCGGGAGGCACTTTTATGGAAATCACTTTAGGAGAAGCTATCAAACTCCTAGATAATATTATGGTTAATTATTCTCAATGGCACACCGAAAGATCTACTAATAAAAAAGTGCTTGCAATTGAAGAGATTAATGTTTTGAGTGGAAAGATGGATGAACTTATGAAATTGTTTGCTAGTAAGAGTGCTCCTACTGATCCTAATGATATGCCTTTGTCTACCTTGATTGAGAATAATAATGAATCTATGGATGTGAATTTTGTTGGTAGGAACAATTTTGGTAATAACGTGTATAGAGGTGATTTTAATTCTAGGCCGTTTCCTAGTAATTCCTCTAATAATTATGGTAATTCCTACAACAATTCTTACGGAAATTTTAATAAGATACCCTCTGATTTTGAATCTAATATTAAAGAATTTATAACTTCGCAAAAGAATTTCAATGCTTTGATTGAAGAAAAATTGGTTAAGATTGATGAGTTGGCTAGGAACATTGATAGAATTTCTCTTGATATTGATTCTTTGAAACTTAGATTTATTCCACCTAAGCATCATATCACTGAGTCTCTCAAAGCCATGAGAATTTCCATTGATGAGTGCAAAGAAAGAACCACTAGGATGCGTGCTAAGAAAGATTGCTTTATAAACGCGTGTTCTTCTAGTTTCCATGGTAATAAAGATGAAGATCTAAAAGTTATTGATGCGTCGCCTATTAAATCTTTGTTTTGCAATATGATTCTTGATAATGATGGGACTGAATATGATCCACCTTTACCTAGAAGGCGTTCCAAAAATTCGGAGTCTTTAGATCTTGATGCTAAAATTATTGAAAGAGGGATGGAAGAGGTCAAAACTTTAAATATCAATGAACCCACTATTTTGGATTTCAAGGAATTTAATTATGATAATTGCTCTTTGATAGATTGTATTTCCTTGTTGCAATCCGTGCTAAATTCTCCTCATGCTTATAGTCAAAATAAAGCCTTTACGAAACATATCGTTGATGCTTTGATGCAATCTTATGAAGAAAAACTTGAGTTGGAAGTTTCTATCCCTAGAAAACTTTATGATGAGTGGGAACCTACTATTAAAATTAAAATTAAAGATGATGAATGCTGTGTGTGATTTGGGTGCTAGTGTTTCCACGATTCCAAAGACTTTGTGTGATTTGCTAGGTTTCCGTGATTTTGATGATTGTTCTTTAAACTTGCACCTTGCGGATTCAACTATTAAGAAACCTATGGGAAGAATTAATGATGTACTTATTGTTGCAATTAGGAATTATGTGCCCGTAGATTTTATTGTTCTTGACATAGATTGCAACCCTTCATGTCCTATTATTCTTGGTTGACCTTTCCTTAGAACGATTGGTACAATTATTGATATGAAGAAGGGAATATTAGCTTCCAATTTCCATTAAGGAAAGGCACGGAACACTTACCTAGAAATAAATTTAAATTACCATATGAATTTATTATGAGAGCCACTTATGGATTGCCTACCAAAGATGGCAATACCTAGATCTATCCTTGCTTTTATGCCTAGCTAGGGGCGTTAAACGATAGCGCTTGTTGGGAGGCAACCCAATTTTATTTTTATTCCTCGCTTTTTGCTCATGTTTAGTAATAAATAATTTATCTAGAATATGTTTTGGTTGTGTTTTTTGTGTTTAATTAGTGTTTGTGCCAAGTAGAACCGTTGGGAAGACTTGGGGGAAGTCTTTTTAATCTTGCTGTAAAAAACAGAAACTTTAGCGCTCACAAGAATTGCTACCATTTTTATTTGGAAGGTGCTATTTAGTTAATTCTTTTTGAAGAAGATTAATAGATAAATTACTCACGTCCAGCAATTTATTCTAGAATTTTTGGTGTTCCAGAACTTGCGTTAGCTACAGATTACTACAGACTGTTCTGCTTTTGACAGATTATGTTTTCTATGTGTTCTTTGCTTATTTTGATGAATCTATGGCTAGTAAAATAGTTTATAAACCATAGAGAAGTTGGAAAACAGTAGGTTTAACACCACTATAAATAAATAATTAGTTTATTACAGTACCTTGAAGTGGTGTTTTGTTTTCTTTCGCTAACGGAGCTCATGAGGTTTTCTACTTTAAGTGTTGTGTTGTGAAGTTTTCAAGTTTTGGGTAAAAGATTTGATGGATTATGGAACAAGGAGTGGCAAGAGCCTAAGCTTGGGGATTCCCATGGCACCCCAAGATAATCGAAGGACACCTAAAATCCCAAGCTTGGGGATGCCCCGGAAGGCATCCCCTCTTTCGTCTACTTCCATCGGTAACTTTACTTGGAGCTATATTTTTATTTACCACATGATATGTGTTTTGCTTGGAGTATCTTGTATTATTTGAGTCTTTATTTGTTAGTTTTCCACAATCATCCTTGCTGTACACACCTTTTTAGAGAGACACACATGATTCGGAAATTGTTAGAATACTCTATGTGCTTCACTTATATCTTTTGAGTTTTATAGTTTTTGCTCTAGTGCTTCACTTATATCTTTTAGGGCACGGTAGTGGAATTGTTTTATAGAAACTATTATTATCTCATGCTTCACTTAGATTATTTTGAGAGTCCTACAAAACAGCGTGGTAATTTGCTTTAAATATGTTAGGCATTCAAGATTAATATTTTTTTCTTTTGAGTGTGTTGAATACTATGAGAAGTTTGATACTTGATAATTGTTTTGAGATATGGATATGGTGATATTAGAGTCATGCTAGTTGAGTAGTTGTGAATTTGTGAAATACTTGTGTTGAAGTTTGTGATTCCCGTAGCATGCACGTATGGTGAACCGTTATGTGAAGAAGTCGGAGCATGATTTATTTATTGATTGTTTTCCTTATGAGTGGCGGTCGGGGACGAGCGATGCTCTTTTCCTACCAATCTATCACCCTAGGAGCATGCGTGTAATACTTTGTTTTGATAACTAATAGACTTTTTCAATAAGTATGTGAGTTCTTTATGACTAATGTTGAGCCATGGATTATACGCACACTCACCCTTCCACCATTGCTAGCCTCTCTAATATCGTGCACCTTTTGCTGGTATCATACACCCACCATATACCTTCCTCAAAAAAGCCATCATACCTACCTATCATCGCATTTCCATAGCCATTCCGAGATATATTGCCATGCAACTTTCCACCTTTCCGTTATTATGACATGCTTCATCATTGTCATATTGCTTTGCATGATCATGTAGTTGACATTGTATTTGTGGCAAAGCCACCATTCATAATTTTTTCATACATGTCACTCTTGATTCATTACATATCCCGGTACACCACCGGAGGCATTCATATAGTCATATTTTGTTCTAAGTATTGAGTTGTAATTGTTGAGTTGTAAGTAAATAAAAGTGTGATGATCATCATTTTTAGAGCATTGTCCCAAGTGAGGAAAGGATGATGGAGAATATGATTCCCCCACAAGTCGGGATGAGACTCCGGACTAAAAAAAGAGGCCATAAAAAAGAGAGAAAATGCCCAAATAAAAATATGAGAGAAAAAGAGACAAGGGACAATGCTACTATCCTGTTACCACACTTGTGCTTCAAAGTAGCACCATGATCTTCATGATAGAGAGTCTCCTATGATATCACTTTCATATACTAGTGGGATTTTTTCATTATAGAACTTGGCTTGTATATTCCAATGATGGGCTTCCTCAAAATGCCCTAGGTCTTCATGAGCATGCGAGTTGGATGCACACCCACTTAGTTCTTTTTGTTGAGCTTTCGTATACTTATAACTCTAGTGCATCCGTTGCATGGCAATCCCTACTCACTCACATTGATATCTATTAATGGGCATCTCCGTAGCCCGTTGATACGCCTAGTTGATGTGAGACTATCTTCTCCCTTTTTGTCTTCTCCACAACCACCATTCTATTCCACATATAGTGCTATGTCCATGGCTCACGCTCATGTATTGCGTGAAGATTGAAAAAGTTTGAGAACACCAAAAGTATGAAACAATTGCTTGGCTTGTCATCAGGGTTGTGCATGATTTAAATACTTTGTGTGGTGAAGATGGAGCATAGCCAGACTATATGATTCTGTAGGGATAACTCTCTTTGGCCATGTTATTTTGAGAAGACATAATTGCTTATTTAGTATGCTTGAAGTACTATAATTTCTATGTCAATATTGAACTTTTGTCTTGAATCTTTCGGATCTGAATATTCATACCACAATTAAGATAATTACATTGAAATTATGCCAAGTAGCATTCCACATCAAAAATTCTATTTAAATCATTTACCTACTCGAGGACGAGCAGGAATTAAGCTTGGGGATGCTTGATACGTCTCCAACGTATCTATAATTTTTTATTGTTCCATGCTATATTATATCCTGTTTTGGACATTATTGGGCTTTATTATACACATTTATATTATTTTTGGGACTAACCTATTAACCGGAGGCCTAGCCTAGAATTGTTGTTTTTTGCCTATTTCAGAGTTTTGCAAAAAAAGAATATCAAACGGAGTCCAAACGGAATGAAACCTTCCGGAATGTGATTTTCGGAACGAACATGATCTAGAGGACTTGGACCCTACGTCAAGAAAGCAACCAGGAGGGCATGAGGTAGGGGGCGGGCCTACCTCCCAGGCGCACCCTCCACCCTCGTGGGGCCCATGGTGCTCCACCGATGTACTTCTTCCTCCTATATATACCTACGTACCCCCAAACTACCAGACACGGAGCCAAAACCCTAATTCCACCGCCGTAACTTTCTGTATCCGTGAGATCCCATCTTGGAGCATTTTCCGGAGCTCCGCCGGAGGGGGCATCGATCACGGAGGGCTTCTACATCAACACCATAGCCTCGCCGATGAAGTGTGAGTAGTTTACTTCAGACCTTCGGGTCCATAGTTATTAGCTAGATGGCTTCTTCTCTCTTTTTGGATCTCAATACAAAGTTCTCCCCCTCTCTTGTGGAGATCTATTCGATGTAATCTTCTTTTGCGGTGTGTTTGTTGAGACCGATGAATTGTGGGTTTATGATCAAGTTTATCTATGAACAATATTTGAATCTTCTCTGAATTATTTTATGTATGATTGGTTATCTTTGCAAGTCTCTTCGATATATCAGTTTGGTTTGGTCTACTAGATTGATCTTTCTTGCAATGGGAGAAGTGCTCAGCTTTGGGTTCAATCTTGCGGTGTCCTTTCCCAGTGACAGTAGGGGCAGTAAGGCACATATTGTATTGTTGCCATCGAGGATAACAAGATGGGGTTTATTTCATATTACATGAGTTTATCGCTCTACATCATGTCATCTTGCTTAAAGCATTACTCTATTCTTTTGAACTTAATACTCTAGATGCATGCTGGATAGCGGTCGATGTGTGGAGTAATAGTAGTAGATGCAGGCAGGAGTCGGTCTACTTGTCTCGGACGTGATGCCTATATACATGATCATACCTAGATATTCTCATAACTATGCTCAATTTTGTCAATTGCTCAACAATAATTTGTTTACCCACCGTAATACTTATGCTCTCAAGAGAAGCCACTGGTGAAACCTATGGCCCCTGGGTCTATTTTCCATAATATTAATCTTCCGTCAAAAGGCTATATCCTTTACCGTTTATTTTGCTTTCTTTACTTTGCATCTTTATCATAAAAATACCAAAAATATTATCTTATCATATCTCACTTTCATAAGTGACGGTGAAGGGATTGACAGCCCCTTTATTGCGTTGGTTGCAAGGATTTTATTTGTTTGTGTAGGTGCGAGGGACTCGTGCGTGGCCTCCTACTAGATTGATACCTTGGTTCTCAAAAAACTGAGGGAAATACTTACGCTACTTTACTGCATCACCTTTCTTCTTCAAGGGAAAACCAAAGCAGTGCTCAAGAGGTAGCAGAAGGTCAAGAAATTCTTCGTGAAATCCCTGAGGGAGATTATGGCCATCATGCCGGTTCAAAGTCCCTCGTAGCCAAAGCTTTCCGTCATGGATTTTATTAGCTGACGGCTCACGCTGATGTGGAGGATCTGGTCAGTAAATGTGATGGTTGCCAGAAATTCTCACGACGGGCTCACGTGCCGGCTCAAGAATTGAGGATGATTCCAATTACTTGGCCGTTTGCAGTCTGGGGGCTCGACATGGTTGGGACTTTCAAAAGGTCCAAAGATAAAAAGACTCACCTTCTGGTGGCGGTTGACAAATTCATAAAGTGGGTTGAGGCAGACCCGGTTAGTAAATGTGACGCAGCCATGGCGGTAAAATTCATGAAAAAGGTGGTCTTTCATTTTGGCTTTCCACACAACATTATAACTGACAACGGCACTAATCTGTCCGAGGGCGCCATGGAGGAGTTCTGTCAACGTGAGCATATCCGGCTTGATGTTTCATCAGTAGCTCACCCCCAATCCAATGCTCAAGCTGAAAGAGCCAATCAGGAAATCTTGAAAGGCATCAAGCCCCGGCTTATGGTTCCTTTACAACGGACGCCGGGTTGTTGGGTGGAGGAGTTACCCTCTATGATATGGAACATCAATACTACCCCTAATAGGTGTACGAGTTATACGCCTTTCTTCATGGTGTACGGAGCAAAGGCGGTTCTACCTAGTGACATCCGTCATGACTTGTCCTGCGTGGCGGCTTATGTTGAAGCTGATAACGAACAAGCCCGTCATGATGCACTTGATCTGTTATATGAAAAGCATGACTTAGCAGCAGCCCGCTCCGCGATTTACCAACAGGACCTGCGCCGTTATCACAGCCACCGAGTTAAGTCCAGAACCTTTCAAGAAGGTGACTTGGTGCTCCGGCTCATCCAGGATCAAACTGATGCACACAAGTTATCCCCACATTGGGAAGGGCCTTTTGTGGTCAGCAAGAACTTGAACAATGGGTCATACTACCTTATCGATGTTCGAGAGCACAAAGACTCACGTAAGTCGGAGGAAGAGACCCGCCGGCCGTGGAATATCGCTCATCTTCGGCCTTATTATACTTGAGCCATCGGCTCTCATGATGTACATATTTTGATGATGTATATATTATGATAAGTAATAAAGCAAGACCTCTGTCCTTTTTCATCCTCAATAATCATATGTCTTCATCATCATAATTTCAAACGACAAATTGGGGGCTGATCGTGTTCGAATCCAGCTTAACCCTTTGGTCCGGCTCATGATCGTATTCGAATCTAGCCGTTAAATCTCATGATCACTAGGGGGCTTCCTGTTCAAACATAGGTCATATTCGAACCAAAGAGAACATAGCTGTCGGTACCCTCTTGATCGGCATAATGCCAAACTCACTAGGGGGCTTCTTGATTGTATTCGAATCATAGCTTAACCCCTTTTTGGGTCCGACTTTAATCGTATTCGAATCAGAGTCGTTAAAAAAACTCTCAAGGTCATTTGGGGGCTTCCTGTTCAAACATAGGTCGTATTCGAACCAAATAGAACATAGCTGTCGTTACCCTCTTGATCGGCGCAACGCCAAAGCCATTGGGGGCTACATGATCGTATTCGAATCCTAGCTTAACCCCTTTGGTCCGGTTTACTGATCGTATTCGAATCAGAAGCCTCAAATTTTTCTTTCTATTTGGCTTAAGTTTTTTGAAAACAATCTTTGTTTTTGTCTTAAGGCTTTTTGTCTAGATCTAAGTATGAGTATGGTTTAAATTTAACCCGGCTTGGTTTTGGATGATAAGGTCGCCAGCATATGACAATCATCATACATGTGGAAGTGTTGACTTCTAAAGGATTGGGTTATCACCCTTACTATTCAAGTCACCTAAACCGGCAGTGCAAGTTCAAAATCACAGGTATGATATTATAGTTGTATTTCAAAGACTATAATTCATAACAGGCTTATCTGTGTTTCTTCTTTCAATATTAATGGTCGTATGTAAGATATTATGATCCGCCCTGCGGTAAGCCGCCAAGGGTTCTTGTGAACTATTTCTGTGTGCAGGACAGTTCAAAGGCTTTCCTATGCATAACAGATGATAAGTTTAAAAAGGGGAGAATATAAGGCGACGGCTTAACAGTGTTGAGCCCCAAAACGTGCACGATGGCACGACAAAGCAAATTCATTTCTACCCTATTACATGACTCATCGAGTCCACATGATTAAATTTTTTGTCAGCAAGGTACAAATATGAGCCGCCTGACGGATCAATTCTGTTGTTGGCCTGAAGCTTCCGGATCAACCCTTTCCGCTTCTCTGTCCTGTTCCCTATCTTGGAAGGTTGATGATGCCAGTCAATGCCAACCAAAGCTTCAAATTCAGCTTCATCATCAATTAGTCCGGCCGGGTCAACTTTAGGGGCGAAGGTATGCTTACGGATTAGAGGGATCAGGCTGGTCACTTTATAATGCGGCATTGGAATCCTCTGATTTTCCGCGTCATTACCCGACTAGTATTTGGTGAGATCTGCCTCATCAGCAATCAGGGTGGCCACAGGGCGTATTTCCTTCACACAAGCAGCAAAGTCCTCCTATTCAAATGATGTGCCATCCTCCTTAAAGCTTGGATATCCAATGGCGATGCCTGCCGGGTCTAACTCCGGTAGCCACGCCTTGGCCCGGCTTAAAGCAGCCACGGCTCCGGTTCTTGCAAATGATCGCTTTAATTCATTGAAACGCTGGGGCAGCACAGAAAGCCTCTTTAGCACATCCACCAGGAGTGTGGGGACTTCGTTTGACAGGGCAACTGTGGCCAAGGCATGCTGAGATCCAGTATAAAGTTGTTCCATGAGCGTGTAAACCGCCTTCAGCTTCACCAGCATGTCCTGGTTGAGGTTAGAGCTCCTAGGCGTGCATAGCAATATCAGGTGAGTTAATGACAATTCATATGATCACTAGAAAGATTCAATATTTGACACTTGTAGGGCGACTTACCAAAGATTGCTGAGACCATCTGAGATACATGGCGTTTTAAGTTGGACAATTCAGTAGTCACCTCTTCAAGAGCCGTTTCTGCTGTTTCAGCTCGTTGGGTTAAGGCAATTTTTTCTTTAGCCCAGGCCTTCTTCTCAACCCCAATCTCGGATTTCAATTTCTCTTGTTCAGCCACACTGAATTCAAATTTGGAATTGTCCTTTTGAGTTTCAGTCTCCTGAGCCTCTAGATGGTTCTTCAATTTAGACAGTTCTGATTGAAGTTGAGTAGTGGTGGCCTGTACAAATACCGGGTCAAAAATCATGAATATTAGCATAATTAAGTCCCAAGCCTTTTGCAAGCAACAACACTTGGCACTTGGGGGCTAATGTCTAACGAAGGTTTTATCTAAGTGGCGGTTCATGAGAGTAAGTCCCAAGCACTTTGCAAGCAAGAGCACTTGGCACTTGGGGGCTAATGCATATTGCCGTTAAATCTACACAAGGACTATATTCTGCACAAGCATGTGAAGGACCGACTCATTCATGCTGATTAACCCGGCCCTTGGGGACTACGGAGTAAGCCGGATTTTTTACAGGTTTGACCAAAGGATATTACTAATGCTTATATGTTTATTCTAAGTCTACAGCATATTCATCATAAGCAATAGACTTGGGGGCTGGCATTGTAAGGATAATTCAGTGAAGGGAAGAGTTTATACGTCAAATCTTTGGTGCATTTGTTTCACCATATCGACTTCGAGGTCACGGCTGCTATGCACTTGGCTGAGATAGCCAGAAAAAACTTCCCCAATGCTCATGTGAGTATAATCAGCAATGTCAAATCTGACCTTATGGCATTCGAGGTGCTCCTCTTTGGCAGAACACTAAACTTGCACAGTAGGTCTCCCCGGCTCAGTGTAGCCAGTTCTGGCGATTTCAACATCAACATCTTGTGGGTCGTCTGTCTTGGCCGGGCTAGAGACTTTAGGGTTTTCAGAGCCATCGGCGGCTTGATCAGCAGGTGGGTCAGCGGTTGGCGTTGGCATATCATGAGCCGGTTCAAGCGGCGGCTCAGGAACAGAGGCTTCCGGTGTGGCCGTCTGGACTTCTGACTCATTGATGGAGGGCTCTTTGGCCGGCTTGCTTTTCTTCACCTTCTTGCTGGGCTTTGCTTTTCCGCTACATAAATATCAAAATATCAGTACAAATATAAAGAATTGAAATAAATATAGGATAAGTAAATTATCATTACCCCGGAGCGGTCTTAAAAGTCGGCATGTTGGACTGGAGTGAGTCGCCGGAGGAAGGTGAAGTTTCCTGATAATTCGGGTCAGAAGAGTTGAGTGGTTGATGAGTAAGACCCACCAAAGGATAAAAATGGGTTAAGTCGGAGGTGACCTCATTTTGGCCCTTCTTTGGTGTATTTGGTAAGCTGGAGGAGAGTTCTGCGTCCTTGCTGGTCCGAGTCTGCCTCCGGCTCTCATGCAACTGCTGCTTCAAAAGAAATTGAGGATCTTGATAAGCTAAAGGATGTGAAAATCTTACTTTCCGGGTTACTCTTCGGATTTTCTATCTTGGCAAAGGCTCAGAGTCGGAGGAAATCATAGTTACCTCTTCACCAACTCCGTGACTCATTCATGTGTCCTCCTGATGATAATCAGTGTCAATAAGGTGGTTAAAAAAGGAGCCTAGAGAATCAAGAGCTACCTCCGACGCAGAGGTATCTTCTAGTTGAAGCAACTCAGAGGCGCTGGTCTTATTTCCTTTCTTCTTGGCGACGGTTTTTCTGGCGGCTCTCTTGGCCTTCATGGCTCTCTTTGCAGCTTCATGATCGTACTTTGTCTTCCAAAATTTGTCCTTAGCATGTGAAAATCAGCAAAAGGCTAAGTAAAGACAAAACATCAAGGATGAAGGTAAAAATGCTCAATTTGGCGGCTTACCACTGCAGCCAGGTTAGCTTTGCAGAAAGGGCTTAAGCCCACTTTGCCACAGTCTGCTAGGCTTTCGTTCAAAAGCGACTTTTTCATATCATCAATGGCGTCGTCAGGTAAATTGTCAGGACTATGCCACAAAGGATCATTCAACTCGCCCGTGTAGGTGCACATCAAACCAAAACGACGGCTCAATGGAATTATCCGCCAGGCAAGCCAAACCCGGACCAAGTCGATACCACTTAAACCATTCCCCAAAAGAGCCTTTATTTTAGCCATGGTAGGGGTGAGTTTCTAGCAATCAGCAGCGGCCAACTTGTCTGGTAGAGGATGATTAGAGTCGAGGAGCAGGGCGCGAAAGCCGGGCAGAGGGTTCTCGTCAGCCGGAGAAGTGTATTGGCAATAGAACCATGTCTGGTTCTAGTCTTTGGGGTGACTTGGTGGATTCGCATAAGGGAAAAATGGCGTCTCTCCTTCATTGGATTGAGACCCCACCAAGCTCCAAGCTAGGCCCGTTGGCACATTCATTCTGGCGGTTCAAATAAAATAACTCTCTAAAGAGTAGCAAGTTGGGCTCTTCTCCAAGATACACCTCACAGAACACTTGAAAGTTGCAAATATTAGACACGGAGTTGGGTCCGATGTCTTGAGGATGGAGGTCAAAAAAGTGTAGGACGTCTCTAAAAACTTTGAGCTGGGTGGGGAAAAGCCCCGGTTCATGTGGTCAGTGAAGACGATGACTTCCCCCTCTTTGGGCTGAGGTTTTTCCTCGGTTGGATCAGGTGCACGGTAGGACATGACTCCCTTCTTTGGCAGATAGCCAGTCTTCACAAAGTCGTCAAGTGTACTATCTGTGACGATGGACTTGACCCAATTGCATGAAGTGGGTGTTTCGGGCGGCATTATGAAGACGGAAGCCTAACAAAGAGTGAAATTGCCGGTTCAAACTTAAGCCGGAAAGGAAAAATATTACAGTGTGTATTCAAGATGGCGGCTTACAAAGGGGCCTAATGGTATATGACTAAATTATGTCAGGTTACATAAACTGCCATGAGCAGTGCAAATTATTTAAGCCGCCATGGCTAGATGGATCTAACAAATGCAGTTTTTGCCTAAGTGTTACATAAACAAGTTTCACAGGCTGTAGTTATTATTTTGGATCAACGGCTGTGCAGGAAAAGAAAAATAAATCTAGACCTAAAAACCAATACAGATGAGTTCATGAGCTTTCGCAAGAATTTTCTTTCAGGAAAGGGGATCTACTGATATCAAAAGTGGAAGTAAAACAACTACCGCATTGGTTGAACACCATTTTTAGATCAAAGAAGCTCGCGGTACAGCTTGGAAGATGAACTACAATGAACTACGAAGAACACAGAGAAACTCGCAAACCCTAAGTGCGGGTCTGAGGTATGGGAAGGCAAAAACTTGCAGCTAC
Organism: Triticum aestivum; assembly: GCF_018294505.1. NCBI lineage: Eukaryota > Viridiplantae > Streptophyta > Magnoliopsida > Poales > Poaceae > Triticum > Triticum aestivum. Next base: position 616,326,319 of record NC_057797.1, read on the forward strand.
AGATCTACTGTGAAGGGTCATCGCCGTTCTCTGGATCGAATCAGGTTGATGCAGAGGCCGAGGTTGAAGAAGACGAGGTGCTCTGTGGCGGCGGAGGAGCTCGAGTGGCAGAAGGGTTGCGAGAGGAAGAAGACGCTGGAAAGGGGGAGAATGAGGAAAGAACGGCCGTGCATATTTATAAGGAAATACTCTTAAGTGGGCACGAAAACCGAGGAGACCAAAAATATGGTTATCCAGCTACCAGGATGCCTCGATTCTCGGGATGGTCATTAAGATAAGGATCCCTTGACATACGTTGGATAAAGTGTGAAGTAATGACAGATGACATCATGGCGGGTTATCACAAATCCAGAAGATGACGTCATGCTGGGTTACAAATTCTCGCACAATGAGGAGTAGAAGATTTTTCTATAAGTGTTGAAGATTGACATGAACCAGTTCAAATCAATCTGGGGCCTAATGTTGGGGATATAACTATTAGGTATGACCCGCCCAAGAGGGGCCAGGTTATACCTATGGAGATTCATGAAGCCTAAGACAGCTCTGGAAGATGGCGGTTCAGTTAAGGGCCCAAGGCCCAACGGCGACTCAAGGCCCATAGAGACAAACTGCCATATGTACATAACTTGTATTGTGCGGCAGGGATAGTTAGAGACCGAGCCGGGCACTATTTATGTGCCGGCCGGGACTTCCGCTGGGCGTCGACCTATGTATATAAAGGGACGACCCGGTGGCGGTTGAGGGCAAGTAAGATCAGATCGAAAGCTAGGTCAAGCGGATTCGCTTCCTAGTAATCGAAACATAAGCAATACCACCTCAAACTGGATTAGGCCTTTACCTTCATCGCAAGGGGCGAACCAGTATAAACCCTCGTGTCCTTTGTCCCGTTTTAACCCCTTTAAGCTTCCTAGTTGCGATGGCTCCATGATTAAGTCCTTTCATTAGGACATCTGCCGTGACAATTCCACGAGACGACCCCTCTTTCCCTCTCCCTCTCCCTCTCTTTCCTTCCCCCTTCATCCTTCCTAGTAGGACTAGGAAAAGATGAATCCTACTCCTACTAGGAGGAGGATTCCTCCTCTCCTTTGGCGCCACTAGGGCCGGCCGGCCTCCCCCCTTGCTCCTTTATATACGGGAGCAGGGGCACCCAAGGACACACAAGTTGATTGTTCCAAGCCGTGTGCGGTGCCCCCTCCACCATAATCCACATGGGTCATATCATACTGGTGCTTAGGCGAAGCCATGTTCCGGTAGAAACTTCATCACTGTCATCACGCCGTCGTGCTGGTGAAGCTCTCCCTCGAAGCTCTACTGGATCGTGAGTTCGCAGGACGTCACTGAGCCGGACGTGTGCAGATCGCGGAGGTGTCGTACCTTCAGTGCTGGGATCAGTCGATCGTCAAGACGTACGACTACATCAACCGCGTTGTCATAATGCTTTTGCTTATGGTCTACGAGGGTACGTAGACGATACTCTCCTCTCTCGTTGCTATGCATCACCATGATCTTGCGTGCGCGTAGGATTTTTTTTAAATTACTGTGTTCCCCAACATCCATCTCACGTGATGATCGGACATGGTTTAGTTGATATGGATCATGTGATCACTTAGATGACTAGAGAGATGTCTATCTAAGTGGGATTTCTTAAGTAATTTGATTAATTGAACTTTAATTTATCATGAACTTAGTACCTGGTAGTATTTTGCATGTCTATGTTGTTGTAGATAGATGGCCCGTGTTGTTGTTCCGTTGAATTTTAATGTGTTCCTAGAGAAAGCTAAGTTGAAAGATGATGGCAGCAACTACATGGACGGGGTCCGTAAGTTGAGGATTATCCTCATTGCTGCACAGAATAATTACGCCCTAGAAGCACCGCTAGGTGACAAACCCACTGCAGGAGCAACGCCAAATGTTGTGAACACCTGGCAGAGCAAAGCTGATGACTACTCGATAGTTCACTATGCCATGCTTTACGGCTTAGAACCGGGACTTCAACGCCATTTTGAACGACATGGAGCATATGAGATGTTCCAGGAGTTGAAGTTAATATTTCAAGAAAATGCCCGGATTGAGAGATATGAAGTCTCCAATAAGTTCTACAGCTGCAAAATTGAGGAGAATAGTTTTGTCAGTGAACATATACTCAGAATGTCTGGGTACCACAACCACTTGACTCAGCTGGGAGTTAATCTTCCTGATGATAATGTCATTGACAGAGTTCTTCAATCACTGCCACCAAGCTATAAGAGCTTCATGATGAACTATAATATGCAAGGGATGGATAAGACTATCCCCAAGCTCTTCGCAATGCTAAAGGCTGCGGAGGTAGAAATCAAGAAGGAGCATCAAGTGTTGATGGTCAACAAGACCACTAGTTTCAAGAAAAAGGGTAAAGGGAAGAAGGTGAACTTCAAGAAGAACAGCAAGCCAGTTGTTGCTCTAGTGAAGAAACCCAAGTCTGGACCTAAGCCTGAAACTGGGTGCTTCTACTGCAAAGGGACTGGTCACTGGAAGTGGAACTACCTCAAGTATTTGGTGGAGAAGAAGGATGGCAAAGTGAAAGGTATATTTCATATACATGTTATTGATGTGTACTTTACATTATGCTCGCAGTAGCGCTTGGGTATTTGATACTGGTTCTGTTGCTAATATTTGCAACTCGAAACAGGGGCTACGGATTAAGCGAAGATTAGCTAAGGACGAGGTGACGATGCGTGTGGGAAATGGTTCCAAAGTCGATGTGATCGCTGTCGGCACGCTACCTTTACATCTACCTTCGGGATTAGTTTTAGACCTAAGTAATTGTTATTTGGTGCCAACGTTGAGCATGAACATTATATATGGATCTTGTTTGATGCGAGACTATTATTCATTTAAATCAGAGAATAATGATTGTTCTATTTATATGAGTAATATCTTTTATGGTCATGCACCCTTGATGAGTGGTCTCTTTTTACTAAATCTTGATAGTAGTGATACACATGTTCATAGTATTGAAGCCAAAAGATGCAGAGTTAATAATGATAGTGCAACTTATTTCTGGCACTGCCGTTTGGGTCATATTGGTGTAATGCACATGAAGAAACTCCATTCTGATGGACTTCTGGGATCACTTGATTATGAATCACTTGGTACTTGCAAACCATTCCTCATGGGCAAGATGACTAAAACTCCGTTCTCCGGAACAATGGAGCGAGCAACAGAGTTATTGGAAATCATACATACTGATGTATGTGGTCCAATGAACATTGAGGCTCGCGGCGGATATCATAATTTTCTTACTTTCACAGATGATTAAAGAAGATATGGGTATATCTACATGATGAAAGATAAGTCTGAAACATTTGAAAAGTTCAAAGAATTTCAGAGTGAAGTGGAAAATCATCGTAACAGGAAAATCAAGTTTCTACAATCTGATCATGGAGGTGAATATTTGAGTTATGAGTTTGGTCTTCATTTGAAACAATGCGGAATAGTTTAGAAACTCACGCCACCTGGAACACCGCAATGTAATGGTGTGTCCGAACATTGTAACCGAACTTTATTAGATATGGTGCCGTCTATGATGTCTCTCACTGATTTACCGCTATCGTTTTGGGGTTATGCTTTAGAGATGGCTGCATTCACGTTAAATAGGGCACCATCAAAATCCGTTGAGACGACACCTTATGAACTGTGGTTTGGCAAGAAACCCAAGTTGTGATGCTTATGTGATGCTTATGTGAAAAAGCTTCAACCTGATAAGCTCGAACCCAAATCAGAGAAATGTGTCGTCATAGGATACCCAAAGGAGACTGTTGGGTACACCCTCTATCACAGATCCGAAGGCAAGATATTCGTTGCTAAGAATGGATCCTTTTTAGAGAAGGAGTTTCTCTCGAAAGAAGTGAGTGGAAGGAAAGTAGAACTTGATGAGGTAATTGTACCTTCTCCCTTATTGGAAAGTAGCTCATCACTGAAATCAGTTCCAGTGATTCCTACACTAGTGAGGAAGCTAATGATGATTATCACGAATCTTCTGATCAAGTTACTACCGAACCTCGTAGGTCAACCAGTGTAAGATCCGCACCAGAGTGGTATGGTAATCCTATTCTGGAAGTCATGTTACTTGACCATGACGAACCTACGAACTATGAGGAAGCGATGATGAGCCAAGATTCCGCAAAATGGCATGAGGCCGTGAAATCTGAGATGGGATCCATGTATGAGAACAAAGTATGGACTTTGGTTGACTTGCCCGATGATTAGCATGCCATAGAAAATAAATGGATCTTCAAGAAGAAGACTGACGCTGACGGTAATGTTACTGTTTATAAAGCTCGACTTGTTGCAAAAGGTTTTTGACAAGTTCAATGATTTGACTATGATGAGACTTTCTCACCCATAGCGATGCTTAAGTCCATCCGAATCATGTTAGCAATTTCCGCATTTTATGATTATAAAATTTGGCAAATGGATGTCAAAACTCCATTCCTTAATGGATATCTTAAAGAAGAGTTGTATATGATGCAACCAGAAGGTTTTGTCGATCCAAAAGGTGCTAACAAAGTGTGCAAGCTCCAGCGATCCATTTATGGACTGGTGCAAGCCTCTCGGAGTTGGAATATATGCTTTGATGGTGTGATCAAAGCATATGGTTTTATACAGACTTTTGGAGAAGCCTGTATTTACAAGAAAGTGAGTGGGAGTTCTGTAGCACTTCTGATATTATATGTGGATGACATATTGCTGATTGGAAATGATACTGAATTTCTGAATAGCATAAAAGGATACTTGAATAAGAATTTTTCAATGAAAGACCTCGGTGAAGCTGCTTATATATTGGGCATCAAGATCTATAGAGATAGATCAAGATGCTTAATTGGACTTTCACAAAGCACATACCTTGATAAAGTTTTGAAGAAGTTCAAAATGGATCAAGCAAAGAAAGGGTTCTTGCCTGTGTTACAAGGTGTGAAGTTGAGTCAGACTCAATGCCTGACCACTACAGAAGATAGAGAGAAAATGAAAGTCATTCCCTATGCTTCAGCCATAGGTTCTATCATGTATGCAATGCTGTGTACCAAACCTGATGTGTGCCTTGCTATTAGTTTAGCAGGGAGGTACCAAAGTAATCCAGGAGTGGATTACTGGACATCGGTCAAGAACATCCTGAAATACCCGAAAAGGACTAAGGATATGTTTCTCGTTTATGGAGGTGACAGAGAGCTCGTCGTAAACGGTTATGTCGATGCAAGCTTTGACACTGATCCGGATGACTCTAAGTCACAAACCGGATACGTACTTTTATTCAATGGTGGAGCTATCAGTTGGTGCAGTTCCAAGCAGAGCATCGTGGCGGGATCTACATGTGAAGCGGAGTACATAGCTGCTTCGGAAGTAGCAAATGAAGGAGTCCGGATGAAGGGGTTCATAGCCGATCTAGGTGCCATACCTAGTGCACCGGGTCCAATGAAAATCTTTTGTAACAATACTGGTGCAATTGCCTTGGCAAAGGAATCCAGATTTCACAAGAGAACCAAGCACATCAAGAGGCGCTTCAATTCCATCTGCGATCAAGTCAAGGAGGGAGACATAGAGAATTGTAAGATACATACGGATCTGAATGTTGCAGGCCCGTTGACTAATCCTCTCTCACGAGCAAAACATGATCAGCACCAAGACTCCATGGGTGTTAGAATCATTACTATGTAATCTAGATTATTGACTCTAGTGCAAGTGGGAGACTTAAGGAAATATGCCCTAGAGGCAATAATAAAGTTGTTATTTATATGTCCTTATATCATGATAAATGTTTATTATTCATGCTAGAATTGTATTAACCGGAAACTTAGTACATGTGTGAATACATAGACAAACAGGGTGTCACTAGTATGCCTCTACTTTACTAGCTCGTTGAATCAATGATGGTGATCGTTTCCGTCGTATCTATAATTTTTGATTGTTCTATGCCAATATTCTACAACTTTCATACACTTTTGGCAACTTTTTATACTATTTTTGGGGACTAACATATTGATCCAGTGCCCAGTGCCAGTTCCTGTTTGTTGCATGCTTTTTGTTTCGCAGGAAATCCATATCAAACGGAGTCCAAACGGGATAAAAATGGACAGAGATTAATTTTGGAATATATGGAAAATATGGGAAGAAAAATCCACGCGAGACGGTTCCTGAGGGGGGCACGGGGCAGGGGGGCGCACCCCACCCCCCTGGGGGCGCCCCTGGCCCTCGTGGGCCCCCGTAAGGCAGTTAATGCTATTATTTTGCCGCAAGAAAGCTATTTTCAGGAAAAAATATCGGCAAAGATTTCAGTCCAATCGGAGTTACGGATCTCCATATATATACGAAACGGTGAAAGGACAGCCAAGGAGAACGCAGAAACAGAGAGAGACAAAGAGACATATCCAATCTCGAAGGGGCTCTCGCCCCTCCCACGCCATGGAGACCAAGGACCAGAGGGGAAACCCTTCTCCCATCTAGGGACGAGGTCAAGGAAGAAGAAGAAGAAGGGGGGCTCTCTCCCCCTCGCTTCCGGTGGCGCCGGAGTGTCACCGGGGGCCATCATCATCACCGCAATCTTCACCAACAACTTCACCGCCATCACCACCAACTCTTCCCCCCTCTATGCAGCGGTGTAACCCCTCTTTTACCCGCTGTAATCTCTACTTAAACATGGTGCTTAACACTATATATTATTTCCCAATGATGTATGGCTATCCTATGATGTTTGAGTAGATCCGTTTTGTCCTATGGGTTAATTGATGACCGTGATTGGTTTGAGTTGCATGTTTTATTATTGGTGTTGTCCCATGGTGCTCTCTGTGTCGCGCAAGCGTGAGGGATTCCCGCTGTAGGGGTTGCAATATGTTCATGATTTGCTTATGGTGGGTGGCGTGAGTGAAAGAAGCACAGACCCGAGTAAGTAGGTTGTTTGCGTATGGGATAAAGAGGACTTGATACTTTAATGTTATTGTTGGGTTTTACCTTAATGATCTTTAGTAGTTGCGGATGCTTGCTAGAGTTCCAATCATAAGTGCATATGATCCAAGTAAACAAAGTATGTTAGTTTATGCCTCTCCCTCAAATAAAATTGCAATAATGATTACTGGTCTAGTTATTGATTGCCTAGGGACAAATAACTTTCTCGTAACAAAAAGCTCTTTACTAAAACCAATTTAGTTGTGTCTTTATCTAAACAGCCCCTACTTTTTATTTACGCGCTCTTTATTATCTTGCAAACTTATCCAACAACACCTACAAAGTACTTCTAGTTTCATACTTGTTCTAGGTAAAGCGAATGTTAAGCGTGCGTAGAGTTGTATCGGTGGTCGATAGAACTTGAGGGAATATTTGTTCTACCTTTATCTCCTCGTTGGGTTCGACACTCTTACTTATCGAAAGAGGCTACAATTGATCCCCTATACTTGTGGGTTATCAGATGGTTATGCATGTTTCCTGACCATAGACACAAGTTGTCATTTGATTAACGGGATCACATCATTAGAGAATGATGTGATTGACTTGACCCATCTGTTAGCTTCGCACGATGATCGTTTAGTTTGTTGCTATTGCTTTCCCCATAACTTATCCATGTTTCTATGACTATGAGATCATGCAACTCCCGAATACCGGAGGAACACTTAGTGTGCTATCAGACATCACAACGTAATTGGGTGACTATAAGATGCTCTACAGGTGTCTCCAATGGTGTTTGATGAGTTGGCATAGATCGAGATTAGGATTTGTCACTCCAAATATCGAAGAGGTATCTTTGGGCCCTCTCAGTAATGCACATCACTATAAACTTGCAAGCAATGTAACTAATGAGTTAGTTGTGGGATGATGCATTACGGAATGAGTAAAGAGACTTGCTGGTAACGAGATTGAACTAGGTATTGAGATACCAACGATCGAATCTCGGGCAAGTAACATACCGATGACAAAGGGAACAACGTATATCGTTGTGTGATTTGACCGATAAAGATCTTCGTAGAATATGTAGGAACCAATATGATCATCCAGGTTCCGCTATTGGTTATTGACCGGAGAAGAGTCTCGGTCATGTCTACATAGTTCTCGAACCCGTAGGGTCGCACGCTTAACGTTCGGTGATGATCGGCATTATGAGTTTATGTGTTTTGATGTCTCGAAGGTACTTAGGAGTCCCGAATATGATCACAGACATGACGAGGAGTCTAGAAATGGTCAAGACATAAAGATTGATATATTGGAAGCCTATGTTTGGACATCGGAATGGTTCCGGATGAGTTCGGGCATTTTTCGGAGTACCGGTAGGTTACCGGAACCCCCCGGGGAGAGTATGGGCCTTATAGGGCCTTAGTGGAATAGAGGAGAGGAAGGGAAAAAGTGGGAGGCACGCCCCCCAGCCCAATCCGAATTCTGTGGGGGCCGGCCCCCTTTCCTTCCCTCTCTCCTCCCCTTCCTTCTCTCCTACTCCTACTACTTGGAAGGGGGGAATCCTACTCCTGGTGGGAGTAGGACTCCCCTAGGGCGCACCATAGAGGGCCGGCCCTCCCCCTCCTCCACTCCTTTATATATGGGGGAGGGGGCACCCCATAGACACACAAGTTGATCATTGTCTTAACCGTGTGCAGTGCCCCCCTCCACCATAATCCACCTCGGTGATATCGTAGCGGTGCTTAGGCGAAGCCCTGTTCCGGTAGCTTCATCATCACCGTCATCATGCCGTCGTGCTGACGAAACTCTCCCTCGACACTCAGCTGGATCTAGAGTTCATGGGACGTCACCGAGTTGAACGTGTGCAGATCGCGGAGGTGCCGTACCTTTGGTGCTAGGATCGGTCGGATCATGAAGACATTCGACTACAGCAACCGCGTTGTCATAACGCTTCCGCTTACAGTCTACGAGGGTACATGGACAACACTCTTCCCTTCTTGTTGCTATGCATCACCTAGATAGATCTTGCATGTGCGTACGATTTATTTTGAAATTACTGCGTTCCCCAACACTTATCAGACTCGAGGATAATATGTATAAGGTGGACTTTCCATCAACTGAGGATTTGGAGAGACTCTTGAGTTTCGGGTTGTGCAGATTTCCAGGGACTGGGTGCATTCTCGAGTTTCATGAGTGGAAAAAGGTTGAGCCCAAAGGTAAACCACTCACTCGGGTTTGGCTCCGTTTCTCGGGGGCACCGTCTAAGCCGATGAATGATGTTCGAGTTTTGGCTAGCTTGGGGACGTTGGTTGGTAAAACCGAGAGGGTGGATATGGCCTTTACCCGTGCTCATGGGGTGGCCAGATTGCTTGTTAGCATCCTCGATATTGAGTATGTGCCAGATGTCATTAAGTGGACCCATAGAGGCATGATTTATAACCTCGATATTGAGTTCGAGGACACCGAGCTCTTCTCAGAGGCTTTGGCAGCGCATGATGTTGACATGCTGGATAAGGATGACAGCTCTAGTAACAAGGAGGTGGGACAGGATGACCGTGGACATGATGCATCTAACATCCAGGGATCTGACATGACGACATCCGGGAAAGGGACTTCACCATCCACGACTGCACCCATGAGTACCTTGAGATTTGGTTCGTTCGAGCCTGCATCCGCTCCTCCGAGATTGTGGAGTGAGAGGGTGGAGCGTGATGATGTGTTTGAGCAATCACTTCCTACCTTGGATTTTGTTGATGTTGATGCTCCTGTGGATGCTGATTTTGTTGCTGTGTTACCCTTGGTGGAGAATGTACCGACTACACTAGCAGCGTCTGACCTGGGAGGGGCTTCTCCGCGGGCAAGGAGCCCAGTCAGGACTGCTGCCGAGGAGACTACACCGCAGCCCAGCGGGGTGGTCAGACTGGGTGGGGGTGAGGGCAAGAGGCCTCCGCCCCTGACTCTCCCTTGGCGGCCAAATAGGGTGGGGGCGCGGGAAGGTGGCCTCGACCCCTGCATCTCCTTCGTCGTGCTTGGCTTCGGTGGCAGGACCGAAAGGGGGGGGGTGGACAGGAGGTCTTCATCCCCACTTCTCCTTCGGCGGCACCTGCTTCACCCCGAGTGGCGTGTCCGGTGGTGACATCGCTTCACTTAGCCGGGGGGAACAGGTCGGGAGGGGGGCGTGGGTAGGCGGCCTTCACCCCTTCCTCTCCGTTGGCGCCGACGGTTGGTATGGTTCCGGTGGCGTCTCTGGGGCCCGGCCACCAGCGGACACCACGGGAGGTGTCCACGGCTCTAGGAGGTTGTTCGACTGTTCCTGTCCAGTCGAGCTCTGTTGGGGGTTGGGTAGGAGGCCCCACCTTAAACGGGCCTATGTGGGAGGAGGTCATTTGCGTTTGGAGGGATCTCGGATCCTGTTTCTGAAGGACGACGGATGAGCAGTTTTCTTCAGGAGCAGCCAGATGTTGATGACATGCAGCTGAGGTGCGCTATGCGGGCGGCCAAGCTTCGTGACGTTGAGGTCACTACCGGTATGTCAGTCAATACATCTAATTCGATTTTGCATTTTCCCAATGATGAGATTGTTCACAATGCAAATCAATTAGGGGTCTCACTATGTAGTAATGGTAATGAAATCACTTGATCAGTTAATGATATCCTTGATCTAGAAGCGGAGCGCGCTTTGGAAATGATTCGTAATCTAGCTGCTGTTAAACCCATGAACAATTCCGACATAGACGCGTTGGAAGTCAGGGTTCTTGATAGTTTTTGTGCGGATCTTGCTCCTACACTTCCTGAGACAGAGGAAGATGAGGATTTAAGTTCCCCTAGGGACTCAATCCATGTTGATGTCCCAGAGGTTAGGTCCACGGAGGCCGGTTGTGAGGATCGGTTGAAAGACCAAAATAAGCCTAAGCGGAGGTGGAAACGGAAGGTTTATCCAGTTTCGGCAGTACATAGAAGTGCTAGGATCCGTACCTCTATAAAATTTCATGATGAAATATGAGAGGAATTTTTTGGAATAGCAAAGGTCTTAAACACTTGGCTAAAAGAATGTTTCTAGCTGAAGTGTCTATTGAACACAAGCTAGACTTTATCGCCCTTCCCGAAACTTGAAGGGCCAACTTCACCCCCCAGTTTCTTAGCACTCTTTCTGGGGGTGTCGACTTCGACTGACATTTTCTACCTCCAAGAGGAAGGTCCGATGGGATCTTACTTGGAGTTAAGTGCAATTCGTTGGAAGTTCGGAGTGTGGTCATGGGGGACTTTGCGGTAAAATTTCGGGTTAGATCAAAGGACAATGGGTTTAATTGGGCATTCATGGCGGTGTATGGTGCCGCGCAACCAGAACTCAAACATGATTTTTTGGCTGATCTCGTCCGTATTTGTGGTAGTGAGCAGCTCCCAATTCTTGTTGGGGGTGATTTTAACATTATTCACAGAAGGGAGGAAAAGAATAATGAGAATTTTGATGAGAGATGGTCGTTTATGTTCAATACCATAATCGAAAGCTTGGATCTTAGAGAGATAGAGCTTTCCGATAGGAAATTCACTTGGGCTAATTCATTACCAAACCCGACTTTTGAGAAGTTGGACCGTGTCCTTGCCAGCGTCGAATGGGAGCAGAAGTTTCCCCTGGTAACAGTCCAAGTGTTATCACGCGCAGTCTTGGATCACACTCTGTTGCTAATTGATTCTGGTGAGGCCACCCATGTGGGGAATAAAAATTACTTTTCTTTTGAATTATTGTGTTTTGAAAGAGAAGGGTTCCTTGATCTGATAGAAAGGGAATGAGCTAAATATTTAGGAGGGAGGTCTCCTGTTGAAAGATGGCAGAATAAGATTCGGCATCTATGAAGATTCCTTCGTGGATGGGCAAAGCATACACATGGGATATATAAGGTTGAGAAGGAAAGGCTCCTTCTACTTATTCAATCCCTCGATATTAAAGCTGAATCCACTATTTTAGATACTAGAGAGCTGGAGACTAAAATGGAGGCAGAGTTGAGACTGAAAGAACTCCTTTGAGAGGAGGAATTGAAGTGGGCATTGCGAGCTAAAGTTCGCAAAATCATCCAACACTCAATTCTTTAATATGATTGCAAATGGAAAGCACTGAAAGAAATTTCAGCTTGAGCAAGACGAGGGGACGATTCTAGGACAAGAGAACCTTAAAGTTTATATGACTAATTACTATAAGCAGTTGTTTGGACCTCCGGAGGATAATTTTGTATCCTTAGATGAGTCCAGGGTTGAGGATGTCCCTCAACTTGCGGCAGATGAGAATGATATTCTGACTGCCCCATTTATGGAGAAAGAGGTGTTTGAGGCCACTGCACAAATGAAAAACAATAAGGCTCTGATACGTCCATTTTTCATCTTGCTTTTATATCGATATTTATTGCATTATGGGCTGTTATTAAACATTATGTCACAATACTTATGCCTATTCTCTCTTATTTTTCAAGGTTTACATAAAGAGGGAGAATGTCGGCAGCTGGGATTCTGGGCTGGAAAAGGAGCAAATATTAGAGACCTATTCTGCACAGCTCCAAAAGTCCTGAAACTTCACGGAAGACGTTTTCAGAATATATAAAAAATACTGAGCACAAGAAGTTCACCAGGGGGCCACACCTAGCCCACGAGAGGGTGGGGGCGCGCCCTACCCCCCTGGGCACGCCCCCTACCTCGTGGGCCCCCTGGTGGCCCTCTGATGGCCATCTTCTGCTATATGGAGTCTTTTGATGAGAAAAAAATCATAAGCCATCTCCTAGGACGAAACTCCGCCGCCACGAGGCGGAACCTTGGCGGAATAAATCTAGGGCTCCGGCAGTGCTGTTCTGCCGACGAAACTTCCCTCCGGGAGGGGGAAATCATCGCCATCGTCATCACCAACGCTCCTCTCATCGGGAGGGGGAAATCTCCATCAAGATCTTCACTAGCACCATCTCCTCTCAAAACCCTAGTTCATCTCTTGTATCCAATTCTTGTCTCCAAGTCCGGGATTGGTACTAGTAGGTTGCTTGTAGCGTTAATTACTCCTTGTAGTTGATGCTAGTTGGTTTATTTGGTGAAAGATCATATGTTCAGATCCTATATGCATATTAATACCCCTCTGATTATGAACATGATTATGCTTTGTGAGTAGTTACGTTTGTTCCTGAGGACATGGGAGAAGTCTTGCTATTAGTAGTCATGTGAATTTGGTATTCGTTTGATATTTTGATGAGATGTATGTTGTCTCTCCTCTAGTGGTGTTATGTGAACGTCGACTACATAACACTTCACCATTATTTGGGCCTAGAGGAAGGCATTGGGAAGTACTAAGTAGATGATGGGTTGCTAGAGTGAAAGAAGCTTAAACCCTAGTTTATGCGTTGCTTCGTAAGGGGCTGATTTGGATCCATATGTTTCATGCTATGGTTAGGTTTACCTTAATACTTTTGTTGTAGTTGCGGATGCTTGCAATAGAGGTTAATCATAAGTGGGATGCTTGTCCAAGTAAGGACAGTGCCCAAGCACCGGTCCACCCACATACCAAATTATCAAAGTACCGAACGTGAATCATATGAACGTGATGAAAACTAGCTTGACGATATTCCCATGTGTCCTCGGGAGCGCTTTTCTCTAGATAAGAGTTTGTCCAGGCTTGTCCTTTGCTAAAAAAAGTATTGGGCCACCTTGCTGCACTTTATTTACTTTTTACTTGTTTCTTGTTACAAATTATCCTATGACAAAACTATCTGTTACCACTTATTTTAGTACTTGCAGAGAATACCTTGCTAGAAACCGCTTATCATTTCCTTCTGCTCCTCGTTGGGTTCGACACTCTTACTTATCGAAAGGACTACGATAGATCCCCTACACTAGTGGGTCATCAAGACTCTTTTCTGGCGCCATTGCTGGGGACTGAAGCGCCTTTGGTAGGTGGAATTTGGTAAGGAAAAATTTATATAGTGTGCTGAAATTTACTGTCACTTGTTACTATGGAAAGTAATCCTCTGAGGGGCTTGTTCGGGGTATCTTCACCCCGACCAGTAGAGCAAAGAGTTGCTCCTCAACCTACTGAACCTACTGAAAATGAAAATGTCTGCTTTGAAATTCCTTTGGGTATGACAGAAAAACTGCTAGATAATCCATTTGTAGGAGATGGAACAAAGCATCGTGATGAGCACCTAATATATGTGGATGAAGTTTGTGGATTATTTAAGCTTGCAGGTGTATCCGGAAATGTTGTTAAGAAGAAGGTCTTCCCTTTATCTTTGAAGGAAGAAGCATTGACATGGTATAGGTGATACGTCTCCAACGTATCTATAATTTTTGATTGCTCCATGCTATATTATCTACTGTTTTGGACATTATTGGGCTTTATTATCCACTTTTATATTATTTTTGGGACTAACCTAGTAATCGGAGGCCCAGCCCAGAATTGGTGTTTTTTGCCTGTTTTAGGGTTTCGAAGAAAAGGAATATCAAACGGAGTCCAAACGGAATGAAACCTTAGGGAACGTGATTTTCTCACCGAATACAACTCACGATACTTGGACCCTACGTCAAGCCACATAACAGGAGCCCACGAGGTAGGGGGCGCACCTACCCCCCCAGGCGCGCCCTCCACCCTCATGGGGCCCCTGTTGCTCCACCGACGTACTTCTTCCTCCTATATATATCCACGTACCCCCAAACGATCAGAACAGGAGCCAAAACCCTAATTCCACCGCTGTATCTTTCTGTATCCACGAGATCCCATCTTGGGGCCTGTTCCGGAGCTCCGCCGGAGGGGGCATCGATCACGGAGTGCTTCTACATCAACACCATAGCATCTCCGATGAAGTGTGAGTAGTTTACTTCAGACCTACGGGTCCATAGTTAGTAGCTAGATGGCTTCTTCACTCTTTTTTGGATCTCAATACAATGTTCTCCCCCTCTCTCGTGGAGATCTATTCGATGTAATCTTCTTTTTGCGGTGTGTTTGTTGAGACCGATGAATTGTGGGTTTATGATCAAGTCTATCTATGAATAATATTTGAATCTTCTCTGAATTCTTTTATGTATGATTGGTTATCTTTGCAAGTCTCTTCGAATTATCAGTTTGGTTTGGCCTACTAGATTGATCTTTCTTGCAATGGGAGAAGTGCTTAGCTTTGGGTTCAATCTTGCGGTGTCCTTTCCCGGTGACAGTAAGGGCAGCAAGGCACGTATTGTATTGTTGCCATCGAGGATAACAAGATTGGGTTTTCTTCATATTGCATGAGTCTATCCCTCTACATCACGTCATCTTGCTTAAGGCGTTACTCTGTTTTTAACTTAATACTCTAGATGCATGCTGGATAGCAGTCGATGAGTGGAGTAATAGTAGTAGATGCAGGCAGGAGTCGGTCTACTTGTCTCGGACGTGATGCCTATATACATGATCATACCTAGATATTCTCATAACTATGCTCAATTCTGTCAATTGCTCAACAGTAATTTGTTCACCCACCGTAGAATACTTATGCTCTCGAGAGAAGCCACTAGTGAAACCTATGGCCCCCGGGTCTATCTTTATCATATTAATCTCCTACTACTTAGTTACTTACTTTGCTATTTACTTTGCCTTTATTTTACTTTGCATCTTTATCATAAAAATACCAAAAATATTATCTTATCATATCTATCAGATCTCACTCTCGTAAGTGGCCCTATAGGGATGACAACCCCTATTTGCGTTGGTTGCGAGGATTTATTTGTTTTGTGCAGGTACGAGGGACTCGCGCGTAGCCTCCTACTAGATTCATACCTTGGTTCTCAAAAACTGAGGGAAATACTTACGCTACTTTGCTGCATCATCCCTTCCTCTTTGGGGAAAACGAATGCGGTGCTAAAAGACGTAGCAAGAAGGATTTCTGGCGCCGTTGCCGGGGATGTCTACGCAAAAGTCAACATACCAAGTACCCATCACATACACTTATCTCCCGCATTACATTATTTGCCATTTGCCTCTCGTTTTCCTCTCCCCCCAATTCACCGTTGCCATTTTATTCGCCCTCTCTCTCTCTCTCTCTCTATCCTCCCTCTCTTTCCGCTTTCCTTTCTTCCGCTATGTCTGAATCAAAAAGGGTTGGGGGTTCTCTCCGGGTTTTAGTACTTTGGACAACCCCTCTATCCTCGCTAAACTTATAAATAAGGATACTGTGGAAAAACCTACCGGAGTTATCAATGAGAGTCTTAATAATTTTGATGAAGATGATTCTGGAATTTTTTGTTATTTACTTGATGAATCTTTGAAAGATGCTTGGTATAGACTATTAAGGATCAGGGCTAGCTATGTTCCTCAATATCAAATTGAAGTTTACCTAAAAAGCTTTTATATTGCCCTTCCTTCTTCTTTTAAGCATGTATTAGATTCTATATTTGAAGAAGGTTTCCTTGAGGGGATGTCGTAGACACTTATGAAAAAATGAAAACTATATTTGGGCACCCCATGAATGAGAAAGTTGAATCTACATCTCTTTTGCTCTCTTACCAAAATGAATCTATTAAAGAGATAAAGGCTAGCCTAGATACAAACTTCCGCAACATATTTAATCTTTATTCTACCATTAATAGCCATGTGCTTTATCAAAATAGAAGGATCAATTCTATAGATAGCAAGTTTGCTCTTTTCTTTCCTAATACCAAAGATGGCAATACCTAGATCTATTCTTGATTGTTAGGCCAAGCTAGGGGCGTTAAACGATAGCGCTTGTTGGGAGGCAACCCAATTTTATTTTTATTACTTGCTTTTTGTTCCTGCTTAGTAATAAATAAATTATCTAGCCTCTGTTTTGGTTGTTTTTTGTGTGTTAAATTAGTGTTTGTGCCAAGTAGAACCGTTGGGAAGACTTGGGGAAAGTCTTGTTGAACTTGCTATAAAAAACAGAAACTTTAGCGCTCACGAGAACTGCTGTCATGTTTATTTGGAAAGTACTATTTAGCTAATTATTTTTGCAGATGATTAATAGATAAATTCCTCACGTCCAGCAATTTATTTTAGAATTTTGGGGGTTCCAGATCTTGCGCTAGCTACAGATTATGACAGACTGTTCTGTTTTGACAGATTCTGTTTTGCGTGTGTTGTTTGCTTATTTTGATGAATCTATGGCTAGTAAATTAGTTTATAAACCTTAGAGAAGTTGGAATACAGTAGGTATAACACCCATATAAATAAAGAATGAGTTCATTACAGTACCTTGAAGTGGTCTTTTGTTTTCTTTCGCTAACGGAGCTCACGAGATTTTCTACTTTAAGTTTTGTGTTGTGAAGTTTTCAAGTTTTGGGTAAAGATTTGATGGATTATGGAACAAGGAGTGGCAAGAGCCTAAGCTTGGGGATGCCCATGGCACCCCCAAGATAATCTAAGGACACCTAAAAGCCAAAGCTTGGGGATGCCCCGGAAGGCATCCCCTCTTTCGTCTACTTCTATCGGTAACTTTACTTGGAGCTATATTTTTATTTGCCACATGCTATGTGTTTTACTTGGAGCATCTTGTATTATTTGAGTCTTTGCTTGTTAGTTTACCACAATCATCCTTGCTGTACACATGTTTTGAGAGATCCATACATGATTTGGAATTTGTTAGAATACTCTATGTGCTTCGCTTATATCTTTTGAGTTATATAATTTTGCTCTAGTGCTTCACTTATATCTTTTATAGCACGGTGGTGGATTTGTTTTATAGAAACTATTGATCTCTCATGCTTCACTTAGATTATTTTGAGAGTCTTAATAGCATGGTAATTTGCTTAAAATCCTAATATGCTTGGTATGCAAGATTAATAATAAAACTTTCTTATGAGTGTGTTGAATACTAACAGAAGTTTGATGCTTGATGATTGTTTTGAGACATGGAGGTAATAATATCAAAGTCGTGCTAGTTGAGTAGTTGTGAAATTGAGAAATACTTGTCTTGAGGTTTGCGAATCCCGTAGCATGCACGTATGGTAAACATTATGCAACAAATTTGAAACATGAGGTGTTATTTGATTGTCTTCCTTATGATTGGCGGTCGGGGACGAGCGATGGTCTTTTCCTACCAATCTATCCCCCTAGGAGAATGCACGTAGTACCGAGGTTTTTGATGACTTGTAGATTTTTGCAATAAGTATGTGAGTTCTTTATGACTAATGTTGAGTCCATGGGTTATACTCACTCTCACCCTTCCATCCTTGCTAGCCTCTTCGGTACCGTGCATTGCCCTTTCTCACATTGAGAGTTGGTGCAAACTTCGCCGATGCATCCAAACCCCGTGATATGATACGCTCTTTCACACATAAACCTCCTTATATCTTCCTCAAAACAGACACCATACCTACCTCTTATGGCATTTCCATAGCCATTCCGAGATATATTAACATGCAACTTTCCATCATTCTGTTATCATGACACATTCATCATTGTCATATTGCTTAGCATGATCATGTAGTTGACATAGTATTTGTGGCAAAGCCACCATTCATAATTCTTTCATACATGTCACTCTTGGTTCATTGCATATCCCGGTACACCGCCGGAGGCATTCATATAGAGTCATCTTTGTTCTAGTATCGAGTTGTAATCATTGAGTTGTAAATAAATAGAAGTGTGATGATCATCATTTTCTAGAGCATTGTCCCAAGTGAGGAATATAAAAAAAGAGGAAAGGCCATAAAAAAGAGAAGCCCCCCCCCAAAAAAAAGAGAAATGCCATAAAAAAGAAAAGGCAAAAAAATGAGAGAAAAAGAGAGAAGGGACAATGTTACTATCCTTTGCCACACTTGTGCTTCAAAGTAGCACCATGATCTTCATAGTAGAGAGTCTCTCATGTTATGACTTTCATATACTAGTGGGAAATTTTCATTATAGAACTTGGCTTGTATATTCCAACAATGGGCCTCCTCAAGTTCCCTAGGTCTTCGTGAGCAAGCAAGTTGGATGCACACCCACTAGTTTCCTTTGTTGAGCTTTCATACATTTATAGCTCTAGTGCATCCATTGCATGGCAATCCCTACTCCTTGCATTAACATCAATCGGTGGGCATCTCCATAGCCCATTGATTAGCCTCGTTGATGTGAGACTTCCTCCTTTTTGTCTTCTCCACATAACCCCCCTCATTATATTCTATTCCACCTATAGTGCTATGTCCATGGCTCGCGCTCATATATTGTGTGAAAGTTTATACGTTTGAGATTACTAAAATATGAAACAATTGCTTGGCTTGTCATCGGGGTTGTGCATAATGATAGCATTCTTGTGTGACGAAAATGAAACATGACTAAACCATATGATTTTGTAGGGATGAACTTTCTTTGGCCATGTTATTTTGAGAAGACATAATTGCTTAGTTAGTATGCTTGAAGTATTATCATTTTTATGTCAATATGAAACTTTTGTCTTGAATCTTCCAGATCTGAATATTCATACCACAATTAAGAAGAATTACATTGAAATTATGCCAAGTAGCACTCCGCATCAATTTTTTTTTATCATTTACCTACTCGAGGACGAGCAGGAATTAAGCTTGGGGATGCTTGATACGTCTCCAATGTATCTATAATTTTTGATTGCTCCATGCTATATTATCTACTATTTTGGACATTATTGGGCTTTATTATCCACTTTTATATTATTTTTGGGACTAACCTATTAACCGGAGGCCCAGCTCAGAATTGCTGTTTTTTGCCTGTTTTAGGGTTTTGAAGAAAAGGAATATCAAACAGAGTCCAAACGGAATTAAACCTTCGGGAACGTGATTTTCTCACCGAATACAAATCGGGAGACTTGGACCCTATGTCAAGCCACGTAACAGGATCCCACGAGGTAGGGGTGCGCCTACCCCCCAGGCACGTCCTCCACCCTCATGGGGCCCCTGTTGCTCCAGCGATGTACTTCTTCCTCCTATATATATCCACATACCCCCAAACGATTAGAACAGGAGCCAAAACCCTAATTCCACTGCAGTAACTTTCTGTATCCGCGCGATCCCATCTTGGGGCCTGTTCCGGAGCTCAGCCAGAGGGGGCATCGATCACGGAGGGCTTCTACATCAACACCATAGCCTCTCCGATGAAGTGTGAGTAGTTTACTTCAGACCTACAGGTCCATAGTTAGTAGCTAGATAGCTTCTTCTCTCTTTTTGGATCTCAATACAATCTTCTCCCCCTCTCTTGTGGAGATCTATTCAATGTAATCTTCTTTTTGCGGCATGTTTGTTGAGACCGATGAATTGTGGGTTTATGATCAAGTCTATCTATGAATAATATTTGAATCTTCTCTGAATTCTTTTATGTATGATTGGTTATCTTTGCAAGTCTCTTCGAATTACCAGTTTGGTTTGGCCTACTAGATTGATCTTTCTTACAATGGGAGAAGTGCTTAGCTTTGGGTTCAATCTTGCGGTGTCCTTTCCCGGTGACAGTAAGGGCCGCAAGGCACGTATTGTACTGTTGCTATCGAGGATAACAAGATGGGGTTTTCTTCATATTGCATGAGTCTATCCCTCTACATCATGTCATCTTGCTTAAGGCGTTACTCTGTTTTTAACTTAATACTCTAGATGCATGCTGGATAGCAGTCGATGAGTGGAGTAATAGTAGTAGATGCAGGCAGGAGTCGGTCTACTTGTCTCGGATGTGATGCCTATATACATGATCATACCTAGATATTCTCATAACTATGCTCAATTCTGTCAATTGCTCAACAGTAATTTGTTCACCCACCGTAGAATACTTATGCTCTCGAGAGAAGCCACTAGTGAAACCTATGGCCCCCGGGTCTATCTTTATCATATTAATCTCCTACTACTTAGTTATTTACTTTGCTATTTACTTTGCCTTTATTTTACTTTGCATCTTTATCATAAAAATACCAAAAATATTATCTTATCATATCTATCAGATCTCACTCTCGTAAGTGGCCGTATAGGGATTGACAACCCCTATTTGCGTTGGTTGCGAGGATTTATTTGTTTTGTGCAGGTACGAGGGACTCGTGCGTAGCCTCCTACTGGATTGATACCTTGGTTCTAAAAAACTGAGGGAAATACTTATGCTACTTTGCTGCATAATCCCTTCCTCTTCGGGCAAAACCAACGCAGTGCTAAAAGAGGTGGCAATAGGCTATGTGATGATACGGGGTCATGGAACTACAAACGTCGAATTTCATCAGAAGTTTTATCTTATGGACCTTGTTCATCGTGATCGCAATTATATATATAATTTTTGGCCTCGTGAAGGAGAAAGCATCGCTCAAGCTTGGGGGAGTCTTAAATCAATGTTATATTCATGCCCCAATCATGACCTCTCAAGAGAGATGATTATTCAAAATTTATATGCTCTGCTTTCTGATAACAAACGCACCATGCTCGATAGTTCTTGTGCTGTCTCTTTTATGACGAAGACTATTGAATTCAAATGGGGTTTATTGTAAAGAATTAAACGAACTCCAAAGATTGGGACCTCGACAAAGGTAAGGAGTCAGGTATGACACCTAAGTTTGATTGTGTTAAATCTTTCATGGATACCGATGTTTTCCGTAAATTTAGCACTAAATATGGACTTGACTTTGAAATAGTAGCTTCTTTCTGTGAATCTTTTGCTACTCATGTTGATCTCCCTAGGGAGAAGTGGTTTAAATATCATCCTCCCATAGAAGTAAAAGTAGCTGCACCAATTAAAGTTGAAGAAAAGACTGTCACTTATAATGATCCTATTGTTCCTACCGCTTATGTTGAAAACCACCTTTTCCTATTAGGATAAAGGATCATGCTAAAGCTTCAACTATGGTTCGTAAAGGCAATGTTAAAACTTATACACCTCCTGAGCAAATTAAAGTTGAACCTGATATTACTATTGTTAAAGATCTTGTCTGATAATATTGATGGGCATGTTATTCATTTTCTTGATGAGACTGCTAGAATTGCTAAACCTTGTGCTAAAGATAAAAACAGACCTGTGGTAGGCATGCATGTTATTTCTGTTAAAATAGGAGATCATTGTTATCATGGCTTATGTGATATGGGTGCTAGTGCTAGTGCAATACCTTACACCTTATACAAAGAAATTATGCATGATATTGCACCTGCTGAGATAGAAGATATTGATGTCACAATTAAACTTGCCAATAGAGATACTATTTCACCAATGGGAATTGTTAGAGATGTTGAAGTCTTGTGTGGGAAAACTAAATATCCTGCTGATTTTCTTGTTCTTGGTTCCCCACAAGATACCTTTTGTCCCATTATATTTGGTAGACCCTTCTTGAACACTGTTAATGCTAAGATAGATTGCAAAAAGGATGTTGTTACTATCGGTTTAGATGATATGTCTCATGAATTTAATTTCTCTAAATTTAGTAGACAACACCGTGAGGAAGAATTACCTAGTAAGGATGAAATTTTTGGTCTTGCTTCTATTGTCGTACCTCTTAGTGATCCTTTAGAACAATATTTGCTAGACCATGAAAATGATATGTTTATGAATGAAATAAGGGAAATAGATGAAGTATTCTTTAAACAGGAACCTATTCTGAAACACAATTTGCCTGTTGAAATCCTAGGGGATCCTCCTCCACCCAAGGGTGATCCTGTGTTTGAACTTAAACCGTTGCCATACTCTTAAATATGCTTATCTTGATGAGAAAAAGATATATCCTGTTATTATTAGTGCTAACCTTTCAGAGCATGAGGAAGAGAGATTATTGAAAACTCTGAAGAAGCACCGTGCTGCTATTGGGTATACTCTTGATGATCTTAAGGGCATTAGTCCCACTCTATGTCAACATAAAATAAATTTGGAAGAATATGCTAAACTAGTTCGTGATCATCAACGACGGCTGAATCCTAAAATGAAAGAAGTGGTAAGAAAGGAAATACTAAAGCTCCTTGAGGCAGGTATAATCTATCCCATTGCTGATAGTCAGTGGGTAAGTCATGTCCATTGTGTCCCTAAGAAGGGAGGTATTACTGTCATTCCTAATGATAAAGATGAATTGATTCCTCAAAGAATTATTATAGGTTATAGGATTGTCACATCCCTAGCTTTACCCTGGCCTTGGACTAGCTTGGTTGCTACATCATGTTTAAATTCAAATGAAATTTGAATTGAGGAATTTTCAAAGCCTCAGAATCCTTTAAAAAAAATGATCAAGATAAAAATTGCTTCAAATAAGTCCAAGAAAATGTTCTTGTTATCCTCTGGAAATATTGGCAAGAGGTAAAATTCAAACCAATATTTTTGGAGTCACAGAAATATTTGTTTTGGCCATTTGAATTAATTCAATAACTAATTGCATTGGATTTATATTTTATATATAAATAATATATGTCCAATAATTCTGGAACATTTTATGTGGTTTGGTATATTTTAGTTCTAGCCACATAATTTTTTTCAGGATTTTATAAAATGGTTTAGTATTTTTACTAAACCAAAACAAAACAGAACAAAATAGAAAACAGAAATATAAAACAGAAAGCAGAGAGAGAGAAGGAATCTCACCTGGGCTTACCTGGCGGCCCAAGTGGCCGGCCCAGCCCACCACCACAGCCTCCCTGTCGTCTTCCTCCCTGGACAGGAGGACGAGCGCGTGCCCGCCGCGCGCTGGCCACGCGCCTCGCCAGCTCCTGCTTACCGCTCTCCCCCGACGCTCTGGACGCCCTGGACGTCGACACGCGGCCTCCCCGACCGCCCCTCACTCTCTCCCGAGCTCTCCCCCTCCTCTGTTTCTCTCTCCCTCTCGTGCCGAGCGCAGCCGTCGCCACCGACGCTGTTCGCCGCGGCCACCGGCCACCCCTCGCCTCGCCGATGCCTCCAGAAGAACCGCCGCGCCTTCTTCTTCGTCTCCACCAACCCATGTGACGCCGGAAGCCTCGGAGCGCCGTCCCCGACGTCTTCTTCCTCCTCGGGCCACCGAGATCGCCGGCGACCTCCCGTCGTCACCAGCCCCTCCCCGAGCCCGCCGTTCGCCTCGTCGCCACCGCAGTGAGCTCCTGCCCCTGTTCCCCTTCTCCGCTCCCTCTCTCGCACGCCGTAGCTGCTGCACCGAGCTCACCCGCACCCGCCGCCGCCTGTGCTCACCGCCGGCGTGACTCCGGCCACGCAACGGCTCAGTCGACCCGTCCATCTTGTTCACCGCATCACGTAGGCCACCATTAGTGCCTCAGCTCGCTTGCTCGCACACCGCAACGCTGCCCGCACCCACGCCCGAACTCCGGCGGCCGCAACCGAGCTCGCCGCCGTCGATGTAGGTCGCCCCCGGCATAACTGACTACACCACTCGACGCGCTGGATCACCAGCTGCCCGTAGGTGGTCTCCTCCGTCCGTTTGGACGCCGGAGCGCGAAACCCGCAGCTCCTCCGCCGCGTTTGACCCCGCCGGCGGCTAAACGCCGGTGGGTTTGACCACTTGACCCCGACGGGACCCTCCCCTGTGTCCATGACAGGTGGGGCCGGCCTGTTAAATAGGTTAGGATTAGTGTTAACTAAAATTAGTTAGACTAACAGACGCTGACAGTGGGCCCCGTAGCGGGTCAAAGCCCGAGTCAACGCGGGATTAGCCCCTGTGTCACTGACGTGTGGACCCCACACGTCAGGTTTGACCCTGACCGGCCCCTGTTGACTTGCTGACGTCATGTCGACGTCATGCTGACGCAGTAAAGTATTTCTGGAATTAAATAAATTAGGAAATGATTTATAATTCCATAAAATTGTATAAACTTCTAAAATTCATAGAAAATTAACCGTAACTCCAAATTAAATGTTTTATATATGAAAAATTATCAGAAAAATTCAAGGAATCCATCTGTACCATTTTCATGCATGTTAGAACAACTTATAGCTGCTGTTTAGCACAAATCAATTAAATGGCATTTGAATAATCACATATGGAGTTTAAATTTGAATCTTGTATTCAAACCAACTTCATTTAATCTGTTGCTAGTTGCATTAGCTCAAAACACATTCATTTTGCCATGTCATGATCATGCATCATATTGTGCATTGCATTGATTGTATTTCTTCCTTGTTGCCGGTATTTGTCCCCTCTCGATAGACGTGATACCGATGATGTGATCGTTGACACTGATGAAGACTCAATGTTATCTTCAGAAGTGCCAGGCAAGCAAAACCCCCTTGTTCATTTCGATACAATCCCACTCTCTCGCTCCTGCTCTCTTTTACTGCATTAGGACAACAACGACATATTTGTTACTTGCTGCGGTAGCTGAACCCCTTTATCCTTTGCATGACCTGTCATTGCCACAGTAAATAGATGAAACCCACTAGCATGAGTAGGAGTTGTTTGAGCCCTGATGTGCCTACTCATTCATGTTTGTTCGTCATGCCTGCTACTGCTTAGAGTTGAGTCAGGTCTGATTCATCGGGGATGAATCAGAGGCGTGTGAACATGTCCCATGTGTGTGAGCTAAGTGTGTGAACACGATTTGGTAAAGGTAGCGGTGAGAGGCCATGTAGGAGTACATGGTGGGTTGTCTCATTGCAGCCGTCCTCAGGAACTGAGTTCTGTGTTTGTGATCCATGACCAGCTACTACCACACATTGGAATGCTTAAGTGCCCCTCTCGACTTATTAATCAACATGATCTCTGTCCAGGAGTTGCAACTAGTTTCTGGTGTTTGTAGGTAGTGTTAGTAGTCTACCAAGTGGCACCCGGTACAGGTGGGCTTGGGACAGACTAGGCACAGTGGCACGGTGTACCAAGTGGCACCCGGTTGGTGGGCTTGGGAACCCTGCTCACATCGTTTGGGGCCGTGAGCGACACCCCGGCCGGATCTCCTTGCGGATGGAACCCGAATAGGCGATAAACCTGGACTAGAGACTTGTTCGGTTAGTCAGGTCGTGGCCGACTCCCTCGCCCGGCTTCCGCTTGAAGGTTGCCGAGGTACAAGACGTGTACAGGGCGGTAAGTGGCGAAAGCGTGTGTGAAGAAGTACACCCCTGCAGGGTTATCATCATCTATTCGAATAGCCGGATTCCTCGGATATGGAAACGTGGACCCCTTGTACAGTTCATAGACAAGTGAAAGTGGATACTCTAAAATACGCAAGATAAGCGTGAGTGCTATGGATGGCGTTCTCGTAGGGAGACGGGAACGGATCCATAGTGGTGTATTGATATGGTGAATATGTGGACTCGTGTGCGCCACCTCAAAAGAGTTACTTGCAATCGTAGTTCAGGTTAGCCACTGAGTCAAAGCTGGCTTGCTGCAGTCAAACTCCACCATCCCCTTTGTTGATAATGATGCACATGTAGTTAGTTCTGATGTAAGTCTTGCTGGGTACATTTGTACTCACGTTTGCCTATTTTATGTTTTGCAGAGAGACTTCAGTCTCGCTAGTAGTTCCGCTTGGACTTCGACGTTTAGCTTGATACCTCAGCTACGATCTTGTGCCCTCGGCAGGATCTGATAGATAGTCAGGCTTCTCAGCCTTTTTCATTTATAGATGTCTGTACTCAGACATGATAGCTTCCGTTTGTGCCTTGACTGGTATGCTCTGAGTGTTGGGTCATGAGACCCATGTTTGTAATATCTCGCTCCTCGGAGCCTAATGAATAAAGTACTTGTGTCGTAGAGTCATGTTGTGATGCTTCGTTGTATTTGCACATATCGAGCATATTGTGTGTATGATTGAAATGCTTGGTATGTGTGGGATCTGACTATCTAGTTGTTTATCTTTAGTAGCCTCTCTTACCGGGAAATGTCTCCTAGTGTTACCGCTGAGCCATGGTAGCTTGCTACTGCTCTGGAACACTTAGGCTGGCCGGCATGTGTCCTTCTTCGTTCCTGTGTCTGTCCCTTCGGGGAAATGTCACGCTTTGAGTACCGGAGTCCTGTTAGCCCGCTACAGCCCGGTTTACCGGAGTCCTGCTAGCCCAGTGCTACAGCCCGGACCCATTTGCTGATGACCGACACGTTCGAAGCTGGGTCATGGATGCCTGTCCCTGTAAGTTTGTGCCACTTTGGGTTTACGACTAGCCATGTCAGCCCGGGCTCCTTATCATATGGATGCTAGCGACACTATCATATACGTGTGCCAAAAGGCGCAAACGGTCCCGGGCAAAGGTAAGGCGACACCCGTGGGAATACCGTGCGTGAGGCCGCAAAGTGATATGAGGTGTTACATGCTAGATCGATGTGGCATTGAGTCGGGGTCCTG
The DNA here is from genome assembly GCF_018294505.1 of Triticum aestivum. Lineage (NCBI taxonomy): Eukaryota > Viridiplantae > Streptophyta > Magnoliopsida > Poales > Poaceae > Triticum > Triticum aestivum. The sequence goes on from NC_057797.1 coordinate 616,353,403, forward strand.
ACAGCGTTGGTATCAGAGCTTGACTGCCTGTAGGATTACCAAGCCAAACTGGTCGAAGTTGAGTCTAGAAATTCCTTAGTTATATAAGGGAATTGATTGTGGGATGGAACGTAAGGCTCTTTTTACTCCTTATACCTCATGGCCTTCTGATCTGAGTCATCATCTTCTCTTCTACGGGGATTAAGAACTAGGCTTTCTCTTCTTCCTATCAGGATCACGTGTTACTAATCCGCAGACTTATAAGATTGTCGGATTTAAGTCTCAGTTCAGTTCCTACTACTTCTGTATGTTAATTATTGATCTCGAGACCTTGATATTGTGCTTCTGAGTGGTTATGCCACCATTTTTGTGAATGTCTCAAATCTTTTCTGAGCATTTACAGCCGTTATGCTGTCCGAGTCATTCCAGGTTTCTAAGTAGTCTGATGCATTTGCAAATCCTTTCTTCCCGTTTCAATGTTCCCATGGGCCAGATTAACCACACTAATCAGTGAGTTGAGGTACTTCGTTACCTTGCCATATATGTTGGAGATATTATTGTGACCCTAGGTGTCTTAGGGGATCATCTAGTAATTAGCCAGGATTTGTGTTCCCAGTGTGATGATTCTGGCCATCATTCTCGAAAGCATCCCGTGATGCTACTTAGTAGTAAGTATTCTGCTCCTGGGTTCTTGAAGCCGAGATTCACTCTACTTATTTCATGTTGATAGTGTTTGCTAGATCCTTTAGGATATTAGTAACTTTGCGATAGTCCTCGAGGTTCGTGGTACATCCCTCTTCCAATTACCATGAACCATTCTTGGCAGGAGTTCTTCTGAACCAAAAGATGACAACAAGAGTGCTCTCAATGAGTTCTCCATGCTATATTGTGACTCTGCCAGCTCAACCTTTCTGCATGGGTTATCCGGAAGAATTATGTTGAACTTGGTTCGACATACTAATCTATGCATCCACAACTCAGAAAGTTATATGTTCCTTTGAGTTGTCCCTCTTTAGTTGTCTACTGATCTTCGTCTATCAATTGATAGTCAAGAGTATGCGTGCGTTCGTTCATCGATGCCTATGACTCTTGTGGTCTGTCAAGCCATTCCATTCTGGGATGACTAGGAGAAACAAACTCCAGTACCTCTTCCATATCTAGGATTGGGTCAAAGTAGTTGTATTCCGCAGATCAAATGCCAATCCAGCTTTTGGTTCTGCTCTACCTTGGAGTATTACATATTTTATATCGAGATTGTTATAGGAATTGCACATCATCCCATGAACTCTTGGTACAGTGATACTTCTTGCCATCACTGTTCATTCCTCGGCCCTCGTGTCGATGCAACCGGAATACCGACAAATGAATTGTGATGTGTGAAATCAATACTGCTAGCAACTCTGTTGCTTGGTAGTTAAAGGATAATAATTTCATTCCTAGTATGTTGGTTTTCGAATCATCCTTCTAAGACTGATCGTGCTACCTAGTCCTTATTTCGGTGCACCCTTCGATTGATGAGTTAGGATCTTGTCAAGTCCTCACTCATTTGATCATATCGTCTTGCCCTCAAAAGCGAGATTGTTCTCGAGCTTAGTAACATACCGGTGGTTCATGATTTTCCGAATATCTTCTCGGAAGTGTTACCGGGTTGTCACCTGACTGTTATGTTGAGCTCGTGATCAAGTTGGTTTCTTGTGCACCACCTTCTCTCCAAGAATCGGTGTTAGATATCCCTGAGCTAGTTGGTTAAGCTAGACAACAACTTGGAGAGTTGGAAGATAAAAGCTTGTCTGACTTAGTTCGTTCCAAAGGGATATTCTTGTGTAGTGTGTGTTGAAGAAAGATGATATCTTCATCGATTGGTCCTTGTGATCAGTTGCTGGACCTATTGTCTTATCAATCCTTTGATTTGAGTGTGGGCTATCGTCAAATCAAATCAGTACCAACGATGCTCGTAATGTTGTCTTATTCGTGGTGGATCCCTCGAGCATACACCATTACGTCTTTGGTCTGACCAATACTATCACCTTGATCACATAGTTATGGAATTCCATCTCCATGGGAATCTGGATGAATTGTTGCTGAGCCCATTGGCAACATCCTTATCTCCTCCATGATGTTGTTGAACATTAAGCTAGTGTTAGAAACTTTTGAAAGCATTTTCTTCATGCTAGCTCATGAAGTATTTGTTTGATGAAAGGAGTGACTTCCTCTTATACACGTGCATTTGGTGAAAGTTGCCGCCGTGAATTTGAGAAAGTTAGTTCTGCTTCCTCTGGAATCATCCCAAGTCAGTCATACACATGTGCGAAGTATTCTGTGGTCTGGAGACTTGCAACCTTCATTCTATATGTATCCCTAGCACACCAAGCCACTGATTGATTTGTTCAAGGTAAAGGAGTTGCTGTGCAAATACTAGTTCCTGCACAAGATTCCTATATCCTCAATGATGGTTCCCAACCAGAACTCGGTAGTGTTTTATTGTAAGACTACCATGTGTGCATGCTTGTCTGGGACAACGTGTTTCACATGTTTGTAGCAGAACCAGCTCATGTTTTGGAGCTTGCTATCGTAGTTCATTTCCTGAGAATCTCGCAACGTCATCTCGTCGATTTGTGTTGCAAACTTTCATTTTTCTTCCTAGACTCGATGAGTCTGGAATATCCTGACACCAACCAGATCTGAGTCTCAGGCAGATATGATGGTTGGAATATTTCCCAAGAACTATAATATTGGTTCCTCGATAACCGGTAAAGTGGATGTCGTGGCTAACACACCCAGCCGGAAGACTTATTATTGTAGTATCTTGTCTGAGGAAGTTGGCCACCTCCCCATAAGGATTTCGCAGGATTACCGCCGTAACTGTTCCTTATGGATTCTATTGCTCCCGAAGTCCGACCTTTTACCTGATGTTCTAGTTATCAAACCATATCTATGAATGGGATACACTAGCACATCAAGAAGAACATTAGAAGCGGAGTGCTAAATGTCTCCCGGTCGATCATCCAGATTTTATTTGCTTGGCCTCGCTAAGGTGAAATCTGAGAAAGTGTTATCCTCCTTCGCATCTGCATCCTCCATCACCATTCATCATGGTAGCAAGTTGTGTTGCCAGGATCCTTGACACGGATGTTGGTAAAACCTTGATGATTGTGGAAATGCTCAAGTTCTTGAGAGCACGCACAAGCGCTACGTCTTATCATCGGCACTAGCTGGGATTGCCCCAGATTTCCTCGGTTATGCTATAACCACTCCAACAGTGAATTCACTCTTTATTGTTGGGTTCTTTCCCAGTTACCAGAATCATTCCCAGCATTTGCATTTTGTTCCCAGTTGCACCACCAATGTGCCATTCTACCATGGGTCTCTTCCATTTCTGGTGATAAGCAAATTCATCCGTTACGTTGTCTTCAACAAGGTAATCCACATCATCCAAGTTCGAGTATGCCATTCTACCGAACCCCTCTAAAATGATCGCTTGTGATTGCCTTAGGCTGGTATAAAGAGTTTCAATGATCTCTAAATCAAAGGTAATTCTTTTTGCCACTTAAGAGGGATATATATCTACGAGTCACCATCCCTAAGGTGCATCATTATGGTGTCATGTCAACTCAACTCCTCGCTACGTGGACAATCGTTTACCACCTTCTTAGGTGTGGAATCGTTGTCTACCTAGTGAACCTTCGTCATCTGTTTCTTTCCACCCTTCTTGATGTGTATCTCGTGTCTCAACCGAGAGATGGTCCTATGTCTCATTCCGTGAGTTGTTCGATCTTCGAGAAGATCGACCCTTCTAGAGTCTCCTTCTTCCCTCCATGTCATGTGACAGGATTTCTCAGAGCAAGACCTCGAGTCAAAGATGGTGAATGAATCAACGCTCAACTGAAGTGCACCCTGGATCGTGAAGATTATACTAGTTGCGTTTACCCTTCACCTTACCCTACGCTTGAATCTCGAGACGAGATTCTTGTTTAGTGGGGGTGAGTTGTCACATCCCTAGCTTTACCCTGGCCTTGGACTAGCTTGGTTGCTACATCATGTTTAAATTCAAATGAAATTTGAATTGAGGAATTTTCAAAGCCTCAGAATCCTTTAAAAAAAATGATCAAGATAAAAATTGCTTCAAATAAGTCCAAGAAAATGTTCTTGTTATCCTCTGGAAATATTGGCAAGAGGTAAAATTCAAACCAATATTTTTGGAGTCACAGAAATATTTGTTTTGGCCATTTGAATTAATTCAATAACTAATTGCATTGGATTTATATTTTATATATAAATAATATATGTCCAATAATTCTGGAACATTTTATGTGGTTTGGTATATTTTAGTTCTAGCCACATAATTTTTTTCAGGATTTTATAAAATGGTTTAGTATTTTTACTAAACCAAAACAAAACAGAACAAAATAGAAAACAGAAATATAAAACAGACAGCAGAGAGAGAAGGAATCTCACCTGGGCTTACCTGGCGGCCCAAGTGGCCGGCCCAGCCCACCACCACAGCCTCCCTGTCGTCTTCCTCCCTGGACAGGAGGACGAGCGCGTGCCCGCCGCGCGCTGGCCACGCGCCTCGCCAGCTCCTGCTTACCGCTCTCCCCCGACGCTCTGGACGCCCTGGACGTCGACACGCGGCCTCCCCGACCGCCCCTCACTCTCTCCCGAGCTCTCCCCCTCCTCTGTTTCTCTCTCCCTCTCGTGCCGAGTGCAGCCGTCGCCACCGACGCTGTTCGCCGCGGCCACCGGCCACCCCTCGCCTCGCCGATGCCTCCAGAAGAACCGCCGCGCCTTCTTCTTCGTCTCCACCAACCCATGTGACGCCGGAAGCCTCGGAGCGCCGTCCCCGACGTCTTCTTCCTCCTCGGGCCACCGAGATCGCCGGCGACCTCCCGTCGTCACCAGCCCCTCCCCGAGCCCGCCGTTCGCCTCGTCGCCACCGCAGTGAGCTCCTGCCCCTGTTCCCCTTCTCCGCTCCCTCTCTCGCACGCCGTAGCTGCTGCACCGAGCTCACCCGCACCCGCCGCCGCCTGTGCTCACCGCCGGCGTGACTCCGGCCACGCAACGGCTCAGTCGACCCGTCCATCTTGTTCACCGCATCACGTAGGCCACCATTAGTGCCTCAGCTCGCTTGCTCGCACACCGCAACGCTGCCCGCACCCACGCCCGAACTCCGGCGGCCGCAACCGAGCTCGCCGCCGTCGATGTAGGTCGCCCCCGGCATAACTGACTACACCACTCGACGCGCTGGATCACCAGCTGCCCGTAGGTGGTCTCCTCCGTCCGTTTGGACGCCGGAGCGCGAAACCCGCAGCTCCTCCGCCGCGTTTGACCCCGCCGGCGGCTAAACGCCGGTGGGTTTGACCACTTGACCCCGACGGGACCCTCCCCTGTGTCCATGACAGGTGGGGCCGGCCTGTTAAATAGGTTAGGATTAGTGTTAACTAAAATTAGTTAGACTAACAGACGCTGACAGTGGGCCCCGTAGCGGGTCAAAGCCCGAGTCAACGCGGGATTAGCCCCTGTGTCACTGACGTGTGGAACCCACACGTCAGGTTTGACCCTGACCGGCCCCTGTTGACTTGCTGACGTCATGTCGACGTCATGCTGACGCAGTAAAGTATTTCTGGAATTAAATAAATTAGGAAATGATTTATAATTCCAGAAAATTGTATAAACTTCTAAAATTCATAGAAAATTAACCGTAACTCCAAATTAAATGTTTTATATATGAAAAATTATCAGAAAAATTCAAGGAATCCATCTGTACCATTTTCATGCATGTTAGAACAACTTATAGCTGTTGTTTAGCACAAATCAATTAAATGGCATTTGAATAATCACATATGGAGTTTAAATTTGAATCTTGTATTCAAACCAACTTCATTTAATCTGTTGCTAGTTGCATTAGCTCAAAACACATTCATTTTGCCATGTCATGATCATGCATCATATTGTGCATTGCATTGATTGTATTTCTTCTTGTTGCCGGTATTTGTCCCCTCTCGATAGACGTGATACCGATGATGTGATCGTTGACACTGATGAAGACTCAATGTTATCTTCAGAAGTGCCAGGCAAGCAAAACCCCCTTGTTCATTTCGATACAATCCCACTCTCTCGCTCCTGCTCTCTTTTACTGCATTAGGACAACAACGACATATTTGTTACTTGCTGCGGTAGCTGAACCCCTTTATCCTTTGCATGACCTGTCATTGCCACAGTAAATAGATGAAACCCACTAGCATGAGTAGGAGTTGTTTGAGCCCTGATGTGCCTACTCATTCATGTTTGTTTGTCATGCCTGCTACTGCTTAGAGTTGAGTCAGGTCTGATTCATCGGGGATGAATCAGAGGCGTGTGAACATGTCCTACTGTGTGTGAGCTAAGTGTGTGAACACGATTTGGTAAAGGTAGCGGTGAGAGGCCATGTAGGAGTACATGGTGGGTTGTCTCATTGCAGCCGTCCTCAGGAACTGAGTTCTGTGTTTGTGATCCATGACCAGCTACTACCACACATTGGGATCCGGGCTCCAAGTGCCCTCTCGACTTATTAATCAACATGATCTCTGTCCAGGAGTTGCAACTAGTTTCTGGTGTTTGTAGGTAGTGTTAGTAGTCTACCAAGTGGCACCCGGTACAGGTGGGCTTGGGACAGACTAGGCACAGTGGCACGGTGTACCAAGTGGCACTCGGATGGTGGGCTTGGGAACCCTGCTCACATCGTTTGGGGCCGTGAGCGACACCCCGGCCGGATCTCCTTGCGGATGGAACCCGAATAGGCGATAAACCTGGACTAGAGACTTGTTCGGTTAGTCAGGTCGTGGCCGACTCCCTCGCCCGGCTTCCGCTTGAAGGTTGCCGAGGTACATGACGTGTACAGGGCGGTAAGTGGCGAAAGCGTGTGTGAAGAAGTACACCCCTGCAGGGTTAACATCATCTATTCGAATAGCCGGATTCCTCGGATATGGAAACGTGGACCCCTTGTACAGTTCATAGACAAGTGAAAGTGGATACTCTAAAATACGCAAGATAAGCGTGAGTGCTATGGATGGCGTTCTCGTAGGGAGACGGGAGCGGATCCATAGTGGTGTATTGATATGGTGAATATGTGGACTCGTGTGCGCCACCTCAAAAGAGTTACTTGCAGTCGTAGTTCAGGTTAGCCACTGAGTCAAAGCTGGCTTGCTGCGGTCAAACTCCACCATCCCCTTTGTTGATAATGATGCACATGTAGTTAGTTCTGATGTAAGTCTTGCTGGGTACATTTGTACTCACGTTTGCCTATTTTATGTTTTGCAGAGAGACTTCAGTCTCACTAGTAGTTCCGCGTGGACTTCGACGTTTAGCTTGATACCTCAGCTACGATCTTGTGCCCTCGGCAGGATCTGATAGATAGTCAGGCTTCTCAGCCTTTTTCATTTATAGATGTCTGTACTCAGACATGATAGCTTCCGCTTGTGCTTTGACTTGTATGCTCTGAGTGTTGGGTCATGAGACCCATGTTTGTAATATCTCGCTCCTCGGAGCCTAATGAATAAAGTACTTGTGTCGTAGAGTCATGTTGTGATGCTTCGTTGTATTTGCACATATCGAGCATATTGTGTGTATGATTGAAATGCTTGGTATGTGTGGGATCTGACTATCTAGTTGTTTATCTTTAGTAGCCTCTCTTACCGGGAAATGTCTCCTAGTGTTACCGCTGAGCCATGGTAGCTTGCTACTGCTCTGGAACACTTAGGCTGGCCGGCATGTGTCCTTCTTCGTTCCTGTGTCTGTCCCTTCGGGGAAATGTCACGCGTTGAGTACCGGAGTCCTGTTAGCCCGCTACAGCCCGGTTCACCGGAGTCCTGCTAGCCCAGTGCTACAGCCTGGATTCCACTCGCTGATGACCGACACGTTCGATGCTGGGTCATGGATGCCTGTCCCTGTAAGTTTGTGCCACTTTGGGTTTACGACTAGCCATGTCAGCCCGGGCTCCTTATCATATGGATGCTAGCGACACTGTCATATACGTGTGCCAAAAGGCGCAAACGGTCCCGGGTAAAGGTAAGGCGACACCCATGGGAATACCGTGCGTGAGGCCGCAAAGTGATATGAAGTGTTACATGCTAGATCTATGTGGCATTGAGTCGGGGTCCTAACAAGGATGGTAATTGATTTCCACAAATTAAATAAGGCTACTAAAAAGGATCATTACCCCTTACCTTTTATCGATCAAATACTAGAAAGATTATCCAAACATACACATTTTTGCTTTCTAGATGGTTATTCTGGTTTCTCTCAAATACTTATGTCAGCCAAGGATCAATCAAAGACTACTTTTACTTGCCCTTTTGGTACTTTTGCGTATAGACGTATGCCTTTTGGTTTATGTAATGCACCTGCTACCTTTCAAAGATGCATGATGGCTATATTCTCTGACTTTTGTGAAAAGATTTGTGAGGTTTTCATGGACGATTTCTCCGTCTATGGATCTTCTTTTGATGATTGCTTGAGCAACCTTGATCGAGTTTTGCAGAGATGTGAAGAAACTAATCTTGTCTTGAATTGGGAAAAGTGCCACTTTATGGTTAATGAAGGTATTGTCTTGGGGCATAAAGTTTCTGAAAGAGGTATTGAAGTTGATAAAGCCAAGGTTGATGCTATTGAAAAGATGTCATGCCCCAAGGACATCAAAGGTATAAGAAGTTTCCTTGGTCACGCCGGATTTTATAGGAGGTTCATTAAGGACTTCTCAAAAATTTCTCGGCCTCAGACTAATTTATTACAAAAAGATATACCATTTGTATTTGATGATGATTGTGTAGAAGCTTTTGAAATACTTAAGAAAGCATTGATATCTGCACCTATTGTTCAACCACCTGATTGGAATTTACCCTTTGAAATTATGTGTGATGCTAGTGATTATGTTGTAGGTGCTGTTCTAGCGCAAAGAGTTGATAAGAAATTAAAAGTTATTCAATATGCTAGTAAAACCCTAGACAATGCTCAAAGAAATTATGCTACTGCTGAAAAAGAATTCTTAGCAGTTGTATTTGCTTGTGATAAGTTCAGACCTTATATTGTTGATTCTAAAGTAACTATTCACACTGATCATGCTGCTATTAAATATCTTATGGAAAATAAAGATGCTAAAACTAGACTTATTAGATGGGTTCTCTTGCTACAAGAATTTGACTTACATATTGTTGATAGAAAGGGAGCTGAGAACCCCGTTGCAGACAACTTGTCTAGGTTAGAAAATGTGCTTGATGACCCACCACCTATTGATGATAGCTTTCCTGATGATCAATTAAATGTCATAAATGCTTCTCATACTGCTCCATGGTATGCTGATTATGCTAATTACATTGTTGCTAAGTTTATACCACCTAGTTTCACATACCAGCAAAAGAAAAAGTTCTTCTATGATTTGAGGCATTACTTTTGGGATGACCCACATCTTTATAAAGAAGGAGTAGATGGTGTTATTAGATGTTGTGTACCTAAGCATGAACAGGAACAGATCCTACGCAAGTGTCACTCCGAAGCTTATGGAGGACACCATGCTGGAGATAGAACTGCACATAAGGTATTGCAATCTGGTTTTCATTGGCCTACTCTCTTCAAAGATGCCCGTAAGTTTGTCTTATCTTGTGATGAGTGTCAAAGAATTGGTAATATTAGTAGACGTCAAGAAATTCCTATGAACTATTCACTCATTATTGAACCATTTGATGTTTGGGGCTTTGACAATATGGGGCCTTTTCCTTCCTCTAATGGCTATACACATATTTTAGTTGTTGTTGATTACGTTACTAAGTGGGTAGAAGCTATTCCAACTAGTAGTGCTGATCATAACACTTCTATTAAAATGCGTAAAGAAGTTATTTTTCCAAGATTTGGAGTCCCTAGATATTTAATGACTGATGGTGGTTCACATTTTATTCATGGTGCTTTCCATAAAATGCTTGCTAAATATGACGTCAATCATAGAATTGCATCTCCGTATCACCCATAGTCTAGTGGTCAAGTAGAATTGAGTAATAGAGAACTCAAATTAATTTTGCAAAAGACTGTCAATAGGTCTAGAAAGAATTGGTCCAAGAAACTTGATGATGCATTATGGGCCTATAGAACTGCATATAAAAATCCTATGGGTATGTCTCTGCATATAAAGATCCTATGGGTATGTCTCCGTATAAAATGGTTTATGGAAAAGCATGTCACTTACCTCTCGAATTAGAACACAAGGCATATTGGGCTATTAAAGAGCTCAATTATGATTTTAAACTTGCCGGTGAGAAGAGGTTGTTTGATATTAGCTCACTCGATGAATGGAGAACCCAAGCCTACGAAAATGCCAAGTTGTTTAAAGAAAAAGTTAAAAGATGGCATGATAAAAGGATACAAAAGCGTGAGTTTAATTTAGGTGATTATGTATTTCTATACAACTCTCGTTTAAGATTTTTTGCAGGAAAACTTCTCTCTAAATGGGAAGGTCCTTACGTTATCGAGGAGGTCTATCGTTCCGGTGCCACAAAAATCAACAACTTCGAAGGCACAAATCCGAAGGTGGTGAACGGTCAAAGAATCAAACATTATATCTCAGGTAATCCCATAAATGTTGAAACCAATGTTATTGAAACCGTAACCCTGGAGGAATACATTAGGAACACTTTTCGGAATGTTTCATACTCTGAAAAGTAATAGGTATGTGGTACAGTAAGTAAACCGACTCCAAAACAGTTTTTAAGGCAATACTTCTCCGTTTTGGAATATTTAGAAAAATAGAAAAATAAGAAGTAGTCCGAGAAGGACACGAGGCCTCCACGAGGGTGGAGGGCGCACCCTACCCTACATGGCGCGCCCCTACCTCGTGGGCACCTCGTGCGCTCTCCGGACTCCGTTTTCTTACACGACACGTATTTTGGTCGGTAAAAAATCATTATATAATCTCCCGGGGGATTTGACTCCCGTATCACGCAATTATTCTCTGTTTGTGTTTCGAGCTGTTTTTCTAACAGATCCAGGACGTCATGTCGTCTTCAAGTGCCCCGAAGGACCAGTTCTTCGAGAAGGTCATCAACCCCTACCTCGCGGAGGTGCTGCAACACCCTCAAACCATTGAGATGCGTGAGGGGTTGTTGCACATCCGCGATGTTGAGGGACCAAGGAAGACCGGAAGCACGGAGGCAAGGCTCGAGGCATTGGAGCAAGATGTTTTCAAGTGTCAGGAGATGGTGGAGCGTGGACTCGATTCCAATCACATTATGATCACAGAGTTCACCAACAACCACAAGCTGGACGTCAAGGACATTGAGGAGGCCATCTTCAAGCTTCATGAGAAAATTGAGCACCTCCAAGCCCAGATCTATGACCTGCAAAATCAAAACTATGAGTATGAATATAGATTCAAGAGGATGAGTTTGGCTACAGATTTGTAACGCCCTTGATGCGGCTATATCTCCTATGTGTCGAAGCACGACTTAGAGGCATAACCGCATTGAAAGCAATGTCGCAAGTAAGGTAATCTTCACAACAACCCATGTAAATAGATAAAAGGGGAAAAGGTACATAGTTGGCTTACACTCGCCATGTCACACGAATACATGAATAACATTACAAACATCCAATACACTCATGGTCCAACTATGGTACTAAAATAAAGATCAACCCCAACATGCGACACGGTCCCCGATCGCCCCAACTGGGCACCTCTACTGATCATCTGGGAAAGACACATAATAACGACGAGAGTCTTCATTGAACTCCCACTTGAGCTCAAGCGCATCGTCTGGAATGTTATCATCGGTCCCTGCATCTGGTTTTGGAAGTAATATGTGAGTCACGGGGACTCAGCAATCTCGCACCCTCGCGATCAAGACTATTTAAGCTTATAGGTAAAGGTAAGGTAATATGTGGAGCTGCAGCAAGCGACTAGCATATATGGTGGCTATCCTCTTCGCGAAAGAGAGCGAGAAGAGAAGGAAAAGCACGAACGAAGAACTATGATCAAGAAGTGATCCTAGAACAACCTACGTCAAACATTACTCCAACATCGTGTTCACTTCCCGGACTCCGCCGAGAAGAGACCATCACGGTTACACACGCGGTTGATTCATTTTAATTAAGTTAAGGTTCATGTTATCTACAACCGGACATTAACAAATTCCCATCTGCCCATAACCGCGGGCACGGCTTTCGAAAGTTCAAATCCCTGCAGGGGAGTCCCAAAATAGCCCATCACAAGCTCTCACGGTCAACGAAGGATATTCCTTCTAGCGGGAAGACCCGATCAGGCTCGGAATCCCGGTTACAAGACATCCTCGACAATGGTAAAACTAAACCAGCAACACCGCCCAAATGTGCCGACAAATCCCGATAGGAGCTGCACATATCTCGTTCTCAGGGCACACCGGATTGTCCAAGGTTCCGATAGGCCAGCCCAAAGTTGCCCCCGGTGGCCACCGGCAGCTGACAGGTTGGACCAACACTCAGAGGAGCACTGGCCCGGGGGTTTAAATAAAGATGACCCTTAAGTCCGCGGAACCCAAGGGGAAAAAGGCTAGGTGGTGAATGGTAAAACCAAAGTTGGGCATTGCTGGAAGAGTTTTATTCAAGGCAAACTATCAAGGGGTTCCCATTATAACCCAACCGCGTAAGGAACGCAAAATCCGGGAACATAACACCGATATGACGGAAACTAGGGCGGCAAGAGTGGAACAAAACACTAGGCAAAAGGCCGAGCCTTCCACCCTTTACCAAGTATATAGATGCATTAATTAAATAAGAGATATTGTGATATCCCAACAAAAAATCCATGTTCCAACAAGGAACAAAACTCCAATCTTCACCTGCAACTAACAACGCTATAAGAGGGGCTGAGCAAAGCGGTAACATAGCCAAACAACGGTTTGCTAGGACAAGGTGGGTTAGAGGCTTGGCTCAACAATATGGGAGGCATGATAAGCAAGTGGTAGGTATCGTGTCATAGGCATAGCAAAAGAGCGAGCAACTAGCAAGCAAAGATAGAAGTGATTTCGAGGGTATGGTCATCTTGCCTGCAAAGTTGTCAGAGTTGACTTGATCCTCGTAAGCAAACTCAACGGGCTCCTCGTTCACGAACTCGTCTCCTGGCTCTACCCAAACAAGACAAACAAGCAAAAGGAACACAATCAACCACGTGCAATGCTCAAACAACATGATGCAAACATGGTATGCTATGCGGGATGCGATATGCGATGCATATGCAAGATTTGACAATGAATGATTGAACCTGGCCTCAACATGGAAATCCAAGAGTTCCACTGGAAAGGTGAGGTGATTTCGGTTGAAATCGATATAAAGATCACCAGAATCGGATGCACGGTTTGGAAATGGCAAGCAAAACAAATATGGCACAGGTCTGCGATAATCAGCAAGTAGCCATCTAAATGCATACAGATAAATATGCTACAACACTCAAACATGAAAAGAAAATACATGGCAGGGATCCACTCATAATGCTTGACAAAAGATGAACACTGAGCTATGGCTAATTCATCCACTAACAGGTTCAAACAAGCATGGCAAAAGAGCAAACGGTAACAGGTTTCAGACTTAGTGAAATTAACACAAGTCTGGAATTTAACATCCAGAAGCACACTTTAGAGCATGAAAACTACATGCTGCAGGAACTTAACATGGCAAAGCAAGGCATGGCATGAAGCTACTCAAAACACTTAACAAAAGTCCCTTAGTGACCTTGAGCCAAAAGGGATTAGAAAATACAATTGCAAGCATGTGAACATGGCAAAAACATAAACAGATCTCAGACTTTGTGAAAAACTGGAGCATGCAAATCAGTTAACGAGTAGGCATGTTTACGAGCTCGATGCACTCACTACAGAGCATGGCATGACAAACTAAGCATACACCCATCAAGAATACATGGCATAGAAGCTAGACATGGCAAGAACAACAACATAGCATGCACGGGTCAATAGCAACATCCTCGGCAAAATCGCTAACAAGTCAACAATCTGCCAGGATTCACGAAATAGCAAAAGTAGAGCTCGATTGACTCAAGCTAGCATGCTCCATAATTGCAAACAAAGACATGGTTGGATAGAGCACCACCATGTTAACAAATCATCCTTATTGATCATCCTCAAAAGAGGCACGGATCACTAGGAAACAACATGAACATATGGCATAATGACAAAAATCAGGACAAGGACTTAGAGAAAATCTAAGTCCCTGAAATCAGCATTACCGAATATGCTACTTTGCAAGCTTGTGCTAGTCACCACACATATCACAAAAATACATGGTAAACCCCTCTGTAAAGATGGCATGGCATATAACAAAACTCATGTAGAGCTCAGGAGCATAGCATACACACATTAATCATGGCAAAAATTACAAATATATATTTGATGAAACAGATCTCACAATTTATCACATAGCCCTCTTCCAACAGCATTTCGGGCATCAAGATGAGCTCAAATTAAAATGATGCAATGAGAATAAATGATGTACTCTTTAAGACGAACATTTTGATATGCTACACATGCAAATCGGAGGTACGGATGGGGAGTTACGACATGATGAAGATTGCAAAAAAATACTGAAACGGAGGAAAATGGTCAACCGCTAGGGTTTACTGTAGCCCCCGATCCAGATGTGGCGAAACACTGTAGCGGCGGCAGATCCGAGGTTCGCCTGGCCGGAGTTGTCGCCGGAAACTCCGGGCTTCGCCGGGGGAGGAATAATGACGACGAGGCGGCGGCCGGAGCGGGCGATGTCGGCGGGCGGCGGGGTCGGCGAGCCTTGCCAGCGTCGTGGAAGAAGACGGCGGCGGAGGACGCGGCGAGGAGGCAGCGGTCGACGAGCGGTTGGCGCGAAGGCACCCGGCAATGGCGGCGCGGCGGCCGGGTACGGCGAACGGCGGACGACGGTGGAGGCTTGCATGCGCGCGGGGGAGGCGACGAGCCTCGGGCGGCGGCGACTGGCGCGCGCGCGGGCCGGGGAGGGCCGCGGTCGGGCCCCATGGGCCGGCGCGGTGGGAGGCAGCGCAGGCCACGTGGCAGTCGGCGGTTGGTGGTGGTGGTATGTCCGGCGGCCGGCGGACGTGTCCGGCCGCGCGGAGAGGAGCGGAACTAGGGTTAGGGGGAAGAAGACCCGTGATTTTCGGGGAGAGACCTTTATATAGAGGTAGGAGGAGCTAGGAGTCTCCAAATTGAGCACGGTTTGCGGCCACGCGATCGTGATCGGACGCTCTAGATGATGGAAGGGTTTTTGGTGGGTTTTCGGCCAACTTGGAAGGGTGTTGGGCTGCAACACAAACGAGGCCTTCTCGGTCCCTCGGATAACCGTTGGAGTATCAAACGAAGTCCAAATGGCACGAAACTTGACAGGCGGTCTACCAGTAGTAAACCAAGGCCGCTTGGCAAGTCTCGTTCCAATCCGGAAATGTTTAACCCCCACACACGAAAAGAGGTAGAAAGGACCGCCGGAGGAGATAGGACCGCCGGAGGAGATAGGAGCGCCGGAATACAAAACGGACAACGGGGAAAATGCTCAGATGCATGAGACGAACATGTATGCAAATGCAATGCACATGATGACATGATATGAGATGCATGACAAAGGCAACAACACATGAAGACAAAAACCCGAACCCGAGGAAATAAAATAACTTAGTGCCGGAAACGGCAAGAGTTGGGATACATATAAGGTAAATTACATCCGGGGTGTTACAAGATTTGAGGTTTTAGGAGACTCGATCATCCTTCTATGATGGTGAGCCTATGCCTTGGAAGAAGGACGACAAGCCTATGCCATCAACAAAACCATCACCTTCTCCACCAACAAAGAAGAATTGAGTATCTGGTATGGGCACTCCCCTTGGAAACTGCCAAGCTTGGGGGAGTGCCCCAGTATTGTATCACCATCACTTTTATCTTTACCGTTTTTCTTAGTTTGATCCTATTGGTAATATCTTGATCTAGTAGAATAAAGTTTATGGCATGATCTAGTTTTGATTTTTGCTTTATGATCCCTCTATGTAATCGAGTCCATGAGCTATATATAATAAAGATTAGTGTTGAGTCAAGGGCTTGATTATTTTGCCATGATCCTAAGTGAATAAAAGAAAAGAGAAAGAATAAAAAAGGAAACAAAGAGATCATATGGATCTTATGGAGAGTAATGAGCTCACAAAGAAAAAGTATGATGAATAAAAGTTGTTGAGAGTTGACAAACATAGTTTTTGGTCATCGTTGCAATTAATAGGAAGTAATAAACAAATAGAGGTCTTCACATATAAATATACAATCTTGGACATCTTTTATGGCTGTGAGCACTCATTAAAATATGACATGCTAAAGAGTTGACGTTGGACAAGGAAGACAACGTAATGGGTTACATTTTCTTACATCTGAGATAAATTATATTGTCATGGATCATCCAACATGGTTGAGTTTGCCTTTCCCCCTCATGCTAGCCAAATTCATCGCACCAAGTAGAGATACTACTTGTGCTTCCAAATACCCTTAAACCAGTTTTGCCATGAGAGTCCACCATACCTACCTATGGATTGTGTAAGATCCTCCAAGTAAGTTGTCGTCGGTGCAAGGAATAAAAATTGCTCTCTAAATATGTATGACTTATTAGTGTGGGAGAAAATAAGCTTTATACAATCGTGTGATATGGAAGAAATAAAAGCGACAGACTGCATAATAAAGGTCCATATCACAAGTGGCAATATAAAGTGACATTCTTTCGCATTAAGATTTTGTGCGTCCAACCATAAAAGCGCATGACAACCTCTGCTTCCCTCTGCGACGGGCCTATCTTTTACTTTTATCTCCTACATTGCATAAGAGTCATGGTGATCTTCACCCTTCCTTCTTACATTTTATCCTTTGGCAAGCACAGTATGTTGGAAAGATCCTAGTATATATGGCTAATTGGATGTGAGCTTTCATGAACTATTATTGTTGACATTACCCTTGAGGTAAAACGTTGGGAGGCCAAACTATAAGCCCCTATCTTTCTCCGTGTCCGATTAAAACTCCATACCCATAAGTATTGCATGAGTGTTAGCAATTGTGAAATACTATATGATAGTTGAGTATGTGGACTTGCTGAAAATCTCTTATATATTGACTCTTTCCTATGTTATGGTAAATTGCAATTGCTCCAATGACTGAGATTATAGTTTGTTAGTTTTCAATGAAGTTTATGATACATACTCGAAATTGTGATTGAATTATTACTCTAGCATAAGAAATCATATGACAAGAATTATGTAAGTTGCTGTTCTAAGAATGATCATGATGCCCTCATGTCCGTATTTTACTTTTATTGACACCTCTATCTCCAAACATGTGGACATACTTTTCGATTTCGGCTTTCGCTTGAGGACAAGCGAGGTCTAAGCTTGGGGGAGTTGATACGTCCATTTGCATCATGCTTTTATATCAATATTTGTTGCATTATGGGCTGTTATTACACATTATGTCACAATACTTATGCCTATTCTCTCTTATTTGACAAGGTTTACATAAAGAGGGAGAATGCTGGTAGCTGGGATTCTGGGATGGAAAAGGAGCAAATATTAGAGACCTATTCTGCACAGCTCCAAAAGTCCTGAAACTTCACGGAAGACGTTTTCAGAATATATAAAAAATATTGAGCGCAAGAAGTTCACCAGGGGGGACACACCCTGCCCACGAGGGTGGGGGCGCGCCCTACCCCCTGGGCGCACCCCCTACCTCATGGGCCCCCTGGTGGCCCTCCGATGGCCATCTTCTGCTATATGGAGTCTTTCGATGAGAAAAAAAATCATAAGCCATCTCCTCGGACGAAACTCCGCCGCCACGAGGCGGAACCTTGGAGGAACCAATCTAGGGCTCCGGCAGAGCTGTTCTACCGAGGAAACTTCCCTTCGGGAGGGGGAAATCATCGCGATCGTCATCACCAACGCTCCTCTCATCGGGAGGGGGCAATCTCCATCAACATCTTCACCAGCACCATCTCCTCTCAAAACCCTAGTTCATCTCTTGTATCCAATTCTTGTCTCCTAGTCCGGGAAAGCTACTAGTAGGTTGCTAGTAGTGTTAATTACTCCTTGTAGTTGATGCTAGTTGGTTTATTTGGTGGAAGATCATATGTTCAGATCCTATATGCATATTAATATCCCTCTGATTATGAACATGATTATGCTTTGTGAGTTGTTACGTTTGTTCCTGAGGACATGGGAGAAGTCTTGCTATTAGTAGTCATGTGAATTTGGTATTCGTTCGATATTTTGATGAGATGTATGTTGTCTCTCCTCTAGTGGTGTTATGTGAACGTCGACTACATAACACTTCTCCATTATTTGGGCCTAGAAGAAGGCATTGAGAAGTAATAAGTAGATGATGGGTTGCTAGAGTGACAGAAGCTTAAGCCCTAGTTTATGCGTTGCTTCGTAAGGGGCTGATTTGGATCCATATGTTTCATGCTATGGTTAGGTTTACCTTAATACTTTTGTTGTAGTTGAGGATGCTTGCAATAGAGGTTAATCATAAGTGGGATGCTTGTCCAAGTAAGGACAGTACCCAAGCACCGGTCCACCCACATACCAAATTATCAAAGTACCGAACGCGAATCATATGAACATGATGAAAACTAGCTTGACGATATTCTCATGTGTCCTCGGGAGCACTTTTCTCTATGTAAGAGTTTGTCCAGGCTTGTCCTTTGCTACAAAAAGGATTGGTCCACCTTACTGCACTTTATTTACTTTTGTTACTTGTTGCTCGTTACAAATTATCCTATCACAAAACTATATGTTACCACTTATTTCAGTACTTGCATAGAATACCTTGTTGGAAACTGCTTATCACTTCCTTCTGCTCCTTGTTGGGTTTGACACTCTTACTTATCGAAAGAACTATGTTAGATCCCCTATACTTGTGGGTCATCAGGCTCCAGGGCTGGATGATTTTCCGGCAGAGTTTTATTAAAAGTGCTGGCATATCACCAAAGAAGATTTGCTCCCGATGTTCCATGACCTATTCTCTGGACAGCTTCAGTTGTTTCAATTAAATTTTGGAATGATAGCTTTACTCCCTAAGAAAACCAAGGTTGTTCGTATCGAGCAGTTCAGGCCTATCTATCTTCTTAATGTAAGTTTCAAAATTTTCACCAAGGTCGGGACGAACATGCTTATGCAAATTGCGCACTCTGTGGTGCGCCCTTCCCAAACTGCTTTCATGCCGGACAGAAACATCCTAGAAGGGGTTGTGGTCCTGCATGAAACTCTCCATGAAATCCAAACAAAAAAACTAGATGATGTTGTTTTCAAAGTGGACTTTGAGAAAGCGTACGATAAGGTCAAATGGCCTTTCCTTCAACTAGCTTTGTGTATGAAAGTTTTTGATCAGGCCTGGAGACGCCAGGTAGACTCTTTCACGCAAAAAGGGAGTGTTGGGATTAAAGTGAATGATGACATAGGCCACTACTTCCAAACACATAAAGGACTGAGGCAAGGAGATCCGGTGTCACCTATTCTTTTCAACATAGTGGTCGATATGTTGGCAATTCTTATAGGAAGGGCTAAGGAGGCGGGCCAGGTAGGAGGCCTTGTCCCGCACTTAGTTGACGGAGGTGTATCCATCTCACAGTACACTGATGATACTATCATCTTCATGGAGCTGGTGTTATGCTTATTCAAACACCGGCATGAATCAATCAAACACCTCTTTCTCGATTGCCCTCTGGCAAAAATTATGTGGCGGTCGGTTAACATAGCATTCAACATTAGTCCTCTGAATTCCATCACCATGTTATTTGGGGCGTGGCTTGATGGGATAGATCTTGACACGGCAAGACACATTCATGTATGAATTTGTGCGTTGTTATGGGCAATCTGGAATTGTAGAAATGATTTGGTCTTTAACAGAACAACAAATATTCATTTTTTGCAGGTTATCTTCAGAGCCACCGTGTTGATCCGTATTTGGTCGCTACTCACTCCGACGGAGGCCAGGGAGTATTTGGTTACTGGATCTACCCAATGGGAGATGGCAGCGTGGGATATTTTCAACCGGTTTGGATGTCGGTCATGTAATAGGATAGGCATTTAGTGTTCCTATCTTTTTTGCCAACCGGTTGTGGCTTTTCTACTATTGTGATGCTCTTTGTGAGCCTTCTTTTCGTTTTTGTTCGAGACTTGGAGACTTATGTTGGACCTTTTGCTTATTAATAATTATGGCCGTACGCATCGTTCTGATGCAGAGGATGGGGCGAACCCCCCTTTTTAAAAAATATTTTTTTTCAAATTTATACATTCTTTGAGATAGTATCTGACTCATAATCAGTTGAGCTTCTTCGTCCCCCCTTTATGCTTCATTACCCTTGGGAGAACCTTCTTTCGTGCTGGACGTGGAACTCTAGGTGTAGGAGCTCCGTCTTCATCATCAGTGACCCAGTGGTCAGCATAACCTTTATTGTCTTGCCGTTGGAGCACAGGAAGCCTTAGATCTTTCTATGTCCGCTGTCTGTTCTATCTGGGCGGCGTTTTTTCTCACCGAGTTGAGGACGGAAACTGCCGCTGCGAGGGCCGCCTCCGCCGCCAGGGAGCACTTGTTGCACACCTCCACCATCGGGAAGCACTTGTTGCACATGACAACGAATAGTTGTCAATGGAAGCTATCCTTTGGTTGGCAACTCAGTAGCATGATGCTCCCCTTCCCACAAAAAAAATCAAACACTACTCGAACAAATAGCAACGTTGGAAGACACTACAGAGCCAATTAGCAACAAGGTTTTAATCATAAAAAGGTGCACCTAGTAGTTCTTAAGAATTATGACCATGCTGGAGTCTGAGTCAAAGGTATTCTGAAAACTGTGGATTGGATGCCGAAAGCCGAACGACAGGAAAAAGACGTCACACGACCGCGTCGCCCCCGCGGGCGATCGGCCGCGCCCCAGCGCCTCCTCCCCGAACACTCCCCCTTCCTTCCCTCATTGCCGCCGTCGCTGGCATACGGCGCTGGGCCTGGCCCGGGCAGCGCTGGTGGCGGTGCCCCTGGCCTTTCCCCTCTCGGGTCGCACTAACGCAGGGCAGTGCGGCGCCGCGGGGTGCTCCTAGGCGGCGGCAGGGCTCTCCGGCATGGTAGCGGGCGATCTATTGGACGGCAGTGCTGCCGTTGGTGGTAGGGCGACACGATCTGGCGGCGCCCACTTGGCCCAGATCGGGGCCCTTCAGGCCTCATCTCAGTTTGGGCGGGCCGACGGCTAAGAGGGTCGTCGGCGTGGCTTCCGGGAGGCAAGGGAGCGAGGATGGGTGGGTGGTGGCTGGTGGCGCTGGCGCCGCCCTGCTGCAGTGTGGCCACCGGGCTTTACGGGCCTGATTTGGGCCTGGCCGGGCCAGGGGTGGCCTGGTATGCCCTGCTGCTGTGTCCCGTTGGCGGCCGCGACGGTGCTGGAGACTCGAGCCTCCCGCGCGACGGTGGTGGAGGTAGTTCCCTCCCACGTGTCTCCGATGCTGCTGCTCCGTCGCCTCGTGCGTCTCTCTCCATCCACTTGGTCTCGTGGTGGTGATCTCAGTGAGGCAGCGTGGGTCGCGTCAAGACCGCGGTGGCGCATGCTGGTGGGCGGCGAGGTGGCTGGTTGGTTCCGGCCTGGCTGGGTGGTGGGGTTTGGAGTACGGGAGAAATCCCTTGCTGACTCAGTTGAAGAGGTAGGGTTAGGGTTTTCGCGTGTGTGGCTAACATCCAGCCTCACGTCTCAATATATAGATGATCAGAATACAATTACGTACATATACAAATACATGTACATGTATAACATGCTAGACCCTATTTTACATGCCCCCTCAATCTGAACTACATACAAGATTCAGATTGGTTCTAAAGCGGTCTAGCATCTGTCGAGTAGCGGGTTTAGTAAATACATCCGCTAGCTAATCATCAGTTGAGATGAACATGACTTCCAGTTTACCAACAGCTACTCATTCTCTCACAAAATGGAAATCAGTATCAATGTGTTTGGTCCGAGCATGAAACACTGGATTCGCCGTCAGGTAAGTTGCCCCTAAGTTATCACACCATAATATGGGTGTGCACTGTCGTGTGACTCCAAGTTCTGTGAGAATTGTGTCTATCCAAATGGCTTCGGCTGCGCCAATGGCCAATGCCTTATACTCTGCGTCGGTGCTAGACCTCGAGACTTTAGGCTGCTTCTTGGAACTCCAAGATATAAGATTGGGTCCAACAAATACAACAAAGCCACCGGTAGAACGCATGTCATCAACACAGCCTGCCCAGTCTACATCGGTGAATATACTGACTCCAGTAAATCTAGACTTACGAATCCGTAGTCCCGTGTCTAGCGTACCTTTGACATACCTCAGAATACGCTTAACTGCTTCCCAATGAACCTCCGTAGGCTGAGATAGGAACTGGCACACTTTGTTCATGGCAAAGGAGATGTCTGGACGAGTGAGTGTCAGATATTGAAGCGCTCCAACTACACTGCGATACCTGAAAGAATCATCGGTACTCAGGAATGCACCACAATGACGCGAGAGGATCTCGGATGTGGCAAGAGGAGTGGAAGTGGACTTGCAGTTCTCCATGCTGACGCGATGAAGGAGATCAAGTGCATACTTCTTCTGCGTCAATGTCATGCCCCTGAATGAAAGGATGCTTCCAGTCCAAGAAAGTACTCCAGTCGGCCCAAGTCTTTGATGGGAAAACTCGCAGACAAGGACTGCACAAGGCGATCCACAACAGTAGGTGTAGAACCAGCAATCACAATATCATCAACATACACTAGCATGTATATCTGGATAGCACCATGTGAAATGATGAACAAGGACGCATCTGCCTTGGAGGGAACGAAACCAAGCTGTGAGAGACACTGACACAACCGAGCATACCAGGCATGCGGCGACTGTTTGAGCCCGTAGATAGACCTCTGGAGTTTGCAGACATGAGAGGGATAACGAGCATCCTCAAAACCAGGGGGCTGCTGCATGTAGACCTCTTCGGCCAAAAAACCATGGAGAAAAGCATTACTCACATCAATCTGTCAAAGACTCCACCCGTGGGAGACAGCAAGAGAGAGGACCAGACGAATTGTGGCAGGCTTCACCACGGGGCTAAAAGTATCTCCATAGTCGATCCGTTGCTATTGAGTAAAACCACGAGCAACAAGGCGAGCTTTGTGCTTGTGAACAGAACCATCCGGTCGATGCTTGGTCTTAAAGATCCACTTGCAGCCCACAACATTAACACCATGAGGCTGAGGCACCAACACCGATGTGTGCATATGACAAAGGGCATCAAATTCCTCAGACATGGCGGCACGCCAAGCTGGTTCACCAAGAGCATCACGATGGGAAGTGGGTGTGGTGAAGAATGCACGCCAACGAGTGTCGTACCACACCGTGCCATCCTTGTATGTCTTAGGCTTACGCGTATGATCGCGGTGACGGGTGACCATAGTGTGCCCGGGAGCCCCATCATCGGTAGATGGTGGCGGCGAGGACGGAGACCCGACCAGTGGTGTCATGGCTGAACGATCTTCAGCAGTAGGCGACATGGGCCGGGGAGACGCGTCGGCCTGGGCCGGACCAGGCGACGGCGAAGACAGCAGTCCAGGGAACGCGGCTGACGACTGATACGTCTCCAACGTATCTATAATTTTTGATTGCTCCATGCTATATTATCTACTGTTTTGGACATTATTGGGCTTTATTATCCACTTTTATATTATTTTTCGGACTAACCTATTAACCGGAGGCCCAGCCTAGAATTGCTGTTTTTTTGCCTGTTTTAGGGTTTCGAAGAAAAGGAATATCAAACGAAGTCCAAAACGGAATGAAACCTTTGGGAACGTGATTTTCTCACCGAATACAACTCAGGAGACTTGGACCCTACGTCGAGCCACGTAACAGGAGCCCACGAGGTAGGGGGGTGCCTACCCCCCCAGGTGTGCCCTCCACCCTCGTGGGGCCCCTGTTGCTCCACCGACGTACTTCTTCCTCCTATATATACCCACGTACCCCCAAACGATCAAATACGGAGCCAAAACCCTAATTCCACCGCCGTAACTTTCTGTATCCACAAGGTCCCATCTTGGGGCCTGTTCCGGAGCTCCGCTGGAGGGGGCATCGATCGCGGAGGGCTTCTACATCAACACCATAGCCTCTGCGATGAAGTGTGAGTGGTTTACTTCAGACCTACGGGTCCATAGTTTGTAGCTAGATGGCTTCTTCTCTCTTTTTGGATCTCAATACAATGTTCTCCCCCTCTCTTGTGGAGATCTATTCGACGTAATCTTCTTTTTGCGGTGTGTTTGTTGAGATCGATGAATTCTGGGTTTATGATCAAGTCTATCTATGAATAATATTTGAATCTTCTCTTAATTCTTTTATGTATGATTGGTTATCTTTGCAAGTCTCTTCGAATTATCAGTTTGGTTTGGCCTACTAGATTGATCTTTATTGCAATGGGAGAAGTGCTTAGCTTTGGGTTCAATCTTGCGGTGTCCTTTCCCGGTGACAGTAAGGGCAGCAAGGCACGTATTGTATTGTTGCCATCGAGGATACCAAGATGGGGTTTTCTTCATATTGCATGAGTCTATCCCTCTACATCATGTCATCTTGCTTAAGGCCTTACTCTGTTTTAACTTAATACTCTAGATGCATGCTGGATAGCGGTCGATGAGTGGAGCAATAGTAGTAGATGCAGGCAGGAGTCAGTCTACTTGTCTCGGACGTGATGCCTATATACATGATCATACCTAGATATTCTCATAACTATGCTCAATTCTGTCAATTGCTCAACAGTAATTTGTTCACCCACCGTAGAATACTTATGCTCTCGAGAGAAGCCACTAGTGAAACCTATGGCCCCCGGGTCTATCTTTATCATATCAATCTCCTACTACTTAGTTATTTACTTTGCTATTTACTTTGCCTTTATTTTACTTTGTATCTTTATCATAAAAATACCAAAAATATTATCTTATCATATCTATCAGATCTCACTCTTGTTTCGGGGAGAGAAAAACAAAGAGAAGAATTCATCGCGTTTTACGATACAGAGCCGCCGCCAAGCCCTAAAACCTCTTAGGAGGGCTGATCTGGAGTCCGTTCGGGGCTCCGGAGAGGGGAATCCATCGCCATCGTCATCATCAACCATGCTCCATCAACAATTTCATCATGCTCACCATCGTGCGTGAGTAATTCCATCGTAGGCTTGCTAGACGGTGATGGGTTGGATGGGATCTATCATGTAATTGAGTTAGTTTTGTTAGAGTTTGATCCCTAGTGTCCACTATGTTCTGAGATTGATGTTGCTATGACTTTGCTATGCTTAATGCTTGTCACTAGTGCCCAAGTGCCATGATTTCAGATCTGAACCTATTATGTTTTCATCAATATATGAGTGTTCTTGATCCTATCTTGCAAGTCTATAGTAACCTATTATGTGTTATGATCCGTTAACCCCGAAGTGACAATAATCGGGATACTTACCGGTGATGACCGTAGTTTGAGGAGTTCATGTATTCACTAAGTGTTAATGCTTTGTTCTGGTACTCTATTAAAAGGAGGCCTTAATATCCCTTAGTTTCTATAAGGACCCCACTGCCACGGGAGGGTAGGACAAAAGATGCCATGCAAGTTCTTTTCCATAAGCACGTATAACTATGTTCGGAATACATGCCTACATTATATCAATGAACTGGAGCTAGTTCTATGTCACCCTATGTTATGACTGTTACATGATGAACCGCATCCGGCATAATTATCCATCACCAATCCATTGCCTACGAGCTTTCCATATATTGTTCTTTGCTTATTTACTTTCCCGTTGCTATTTCTATCATCACTACAAAATACCAAAAACATTACTTTCACTACTGTTACCTTTTGCTACCATTACCACTACTATCATATTACTTTTCTACTAAATACTTTGGTGCAGATATTAAGTTTCCAAGTGTGGCTGAATTGACAACTCAGCTACTAATACTTGAGAGTATTCTTTGGCTCCCCTTGTGTCGAATCAATAAGTTTGGGTTGAATACTTTACCCTCGAAAACTGTTGCGATCCCCTATACTTGTGGGTTATCAAGACTATTTCCGGCGCCGTTGTCGGGGAGCATAGCTCTATTCTTTGAGTCACTTGGGATTTATATCTGCTTATCATTATGAAGAACTTGAAAGATCCAAGAACCGAGTTTTATCTCTCAACTACGAGGGGAGGTAAGGAACTACCATCTAGCTCTGCACTTGATTCACCTTCTGTTTTGAGTAAGCTTGCGACACCTACACCTGCTTCTGCTATTCGTTCTGATATGTCGCATGTTATTGATGATGCTACTTCTGCTATGCATGATACTTATGATGAAACTACTTCTATGTTTGATACTACTGTGCCACTTAGTGATTTTCTTGATGAACAAATTGCTAGGGCTAGAGAGATTGAAAATATTGAATCTGATAATACTGATGAAAGTGATTGTCGTGTACTAGAGTAGGGGTACCTTAGTACCCTGAACTTGTGCACGGGCAGTCGCAGCACCCCGCGGCAAGGCTTGCCGGGTGACCGCCAAGACCCTCCGTGGTTCCCTTGAAGACCATTCAAGAACAAAGTACTCAAACCAAGGCCCCGGCAAGAGGAGCTTGCCGGGAGGGCCAACCAAGGCCCCGACAAGAGGAACTTGCCGGGAAGGCCAACCAAGGCCCCGGCAAGAGGATCTTGCCGGGAAGGGACAAGACCCCGGCAAGAGGAGCTTGCCGGGAAGGCCACTCAAGGCATACCAAGAAAGCTTGCCGCGACGCGCCCTGCGTCCCGGCAAGATCCGGCGAGCGATAAGCTTCCGGACGCGACAAGACGACGGCCGCGGCAAGGAGCTTGCCGCGGGAAACCACCACTTCGTGCCCGCGCTCCAGCACACCTGCTAACGTGTCGCTCTGGGACTCTCCCAAGCACACGTGGCAGGAGGCCGTGCAGCTAGGGGTACGCGGTGGCAAGCGGAGATGAAGAGAAGCCCATCGTGGCAAACGGTGGCGCTCCTAACGGTCCCCTTTTGCACTGTTTAGGAGACTCAGACAGGCATTTAATGCCCTTGTCCCCTGCCGTCAGAGTTAGGTAGGGCGCACTGTATCCACAGTAGCGGTAGCTGCACCTACCGCATCCTTTTCCATTTTTACCCTTCTAGTCTACGTTGCCACCTGTGGGTAACCCCTTGAAAGTATAAAAGGAGGCCCAAGCGCAACGTAGAGGAGGTAGGGCCGGTTCGGCTCATTCGAGACACCGGAAACACTCCACGCTCAGTCTGGTAGCGTCGATCGCTCCTGAGCAAAGATTCAATACACACAAACAAGCAGTAGTAGGGTTTTACGCATCCGTGCGGCCCGAAGCTGGGTAAAATCGCCCGCGTGTACTGCCTCGATCCGCTCTTTGTGCGCTCTCCGCCTCCCACCGAACCGAAAGGGGCCCTGTCCCCATAGGTGTTGGTGGATCAGCACTCCCCGACATCTTTGGCGCGCCAGGTAGGGGGCGTCGAGATTTTGCGAACCCGATCCGGCGTGCACGCAAGCTAAATCTTCATCGTCTTCATCGACATGCCACCGAAGAAGAAGGATTCGGAGGCAGCTGTTCCGTCCGTGTCACTTCCACCGCCTCCGGAGCAAACGGGTGGTGGAGTGGACGCCGGCGGAGGAATGGGCATCGACGAGGGTGCCCACAGTGCTGCCAAGTCCAAGGACAAGGCGGTACAGACCTCGGCGTCCATGCGAGCACCGTGTCCCTCTCAGGAGGTGCGGGACCAGCAGCGTCATAGCGTTCGCAGCGCCATATGTCCGCTGACCCAAGATCAAGCTGGTGGTTCGCGTGGCGTTCAAGACCAGCATGCACGCCAGCATGCTGGCCCCAGCGAGGTGCGGTCGCCGAGACGGGACGTTGCTCCTTCTAACTTGGTTAGGAGTCTGAGCACGCCCCTCTCCTCGCACCGTTCACCTCCGCCGCCCGCCACCCCAGCAGAAGCCTTGGCGCGGGCCCAGCTGCTCCTGGACTATCCTCCGACGGCGGAAAAGACCGGCGAATGGAGGGCCACTATCCAGAGCCTCATCGGCTTCGCCAACGGCGACACTACGCGGCGACCAAGCACCTCGCTGCCGCGGCAGGATGGCCGGACGCGAGCCGATGGCAACAAGACTGAGGGAGGTGCGACTTCCATGCACTCTCCACTACGAAGGCCAAAATCGCCGACTCGCCGGGTCCACCCCAACAGCGGCTCCACCGCGTCGTCGGACCCATGAGCTCGTCGCGACCAACGCCAAGTTCTCCATGAACGACAACAAGAAGACGCTCGAACCCGCGTCGAGCGCCGAAGAGAAGCGCGACGTCCATCCGACAAGCACGCTGGGCTCTCTGTTGACATGCATGCGCCAGGGGAACCAGGCGATCTGCCGTACGCGGTAGGTTGTCCTGCGTTCACCCGTGAGCTGCGGCAAGTCCAGTGGCCCAGCACAAAGAATTTCAAGCCAGACATGCCGGAGAAGTACGACGGCAAGACGCACCCGTCGGAGTTTCTCAGCATCTACACCATTGCGGTGCAGGCTACCGGGGGACGAGATAACAAGATCCTTGCCAACTACTTCCCGCTGGTACTCAAGCCCAATGTCAGATCCTGGCTCATGCACTTGCCGGACAACTCCATATCTTCCTGGGCTGATCTGTGCCATCAGTTTGTCGGCGCCTTTACAGGCGGCCACAAGCCACATGGCCAAGAGAGCGATCTTCATCTGCTCGCCCAGAAGGAAGGAGAGCCACTGCGCAAGTACATTCAGAGATTCAGCCGCGTACACCACAACATCCCAGATGTCTACCCCGCCGCGATCATCAGCGCGTTCCATCAGAACATGCGAAACCGAAGGATGAGGGAGGAGATGGCGATGTGTAAGATCAGAGACGTCAGCGAGCTTTACGCCCTGGCTGACAAGTGTGCACGCGCTGAAGAGGGGAGGAGGCTCCCCGGAGAGAGTACAGGAGCAGGAGGATCTGACAGTGAGGATGCCGCCCCAGCAAGGAAAGGCCGGCGGCGGAACAACAGAAGGAATAAGGGCAAGGAAGTGTTAGCTGTCGAGCAGACCGGCAACGGAGGTGGCTCCAAGGAAGCTAAGGCTGGTGGCTCCGACAAGGAGGCCCATCCTGTGGCGGCCGCCGACAAGCAGGACAGCTCCGGCAGGTAGTATTGCAAGATTCACCGCACCAAGGGTCACGATCTCCAGAACTGCAAGAAGGTCGAACAGCTTGCTGAGCAGCAAAAAGCTGAATACGAGCGACGCGACAAAGAGAAGGCCCAGGAAGGAACTGGTGGATCCGGCAAGAAACGCCCCGGCCGGGGAGGACGCCGCGGCAAGGCCAAGCAGCGGCAAGGAGACAGACCTCCCCGCGGCCGCGACAAGGATGAAGATGACGATGATGACGAAGATGTGGATGATGATGAGGCCGATGAGCAGGAATTTCAGAAAGCCACAGAGGTCCTGTGCGTTGACGGTGGCGCCTCTCTGCATACTTCGCACCGCCAGCTCAAGCAGTGGATGCGGGAAGTGAATGCAGCGGAGCCATCCATAGAGTCACGCAAGCCCCTAAAATGGTCCAGCATGCCTATCATCTTTGACATTGGGGATCACCCTGATCGCGTAACTGCGGTCGGGTGCTTGCCGATGTTGGTTTCACCAACTATCCGCAGCCTCAAGGTCACAAAGATGCTAGTTGACGGCGGGGCCGGCTTGAATCTCATCTCCTCTGCGGTCCTTCACAAACTCCAGATCCCTGACAGCGAGCTCGAAGAGACCGGCACATTCCAAGGAATCAACCCGGGAAGGAGCAAGCCGAAAGGGAAGATCACGCTGCCGGTCACATTTGGCAGCGAGCTGAATTTCAGAACTAAGAGGGTCACATTTGACGTTGCCGATTTTCCATTGCCCTACAATGGGATCCTTGGCCGTCCAGCGCTCGCCAAATTTATGGCAGCCTCTCACTATGCATACAACGTGCTCAAAATGCTAGGCCTGATAAGTGTCATCTCTGTCCCCGGCGACAAGAAGGATGTCCTTATCTGCGCCGACAAGATCTACCGGGAAGCAGCAGCCACAGCTGATCACCACACACTTGCCGCTAAAGCTCCCGGGGGGAAGAAGAAGGCCAAGTCCGGCAAGAGCTCTGATGCCCACTCCGGCAAGCGCACCTCTTCGGAGTGCTGCGCTACCGTCGAGGACGCACCATCGAGCTCCACCGGCAAGTGCAAGAAGACGATGGCAGCTCCACCTAAGACCAAGAAGGTGTCCGCCAAGGAGGACGGCACTGGTGGTACCTTCACCATCAGTGCCACGCTTGACCCCAAATAGGAAAGCGCGCTCATTGCTTTCCTGTGGGCGAATGTCGACGTGTTTGCATGGCAACCGTCAGATATCCCCGGTGTTCCCAGGAAAGTAATCGAGCACCACCTTGCCGTCTGTCCTCATGCACGGCCCGTCAAGCAGAGAGTCAGGAAGCAGGCAGTGGAGCGCCAAGAGTTCATTGCAGAAGAGATCAGGAAATTGGAAGCAGCAGGCCTTGTCAGAGGAGTGCTCCATCCCACGTGGTTGGCCAATCATGTAGTCGTGCGCAAGGCGAACGGGAAGTGGAGGCTTTGTATAGACTTCACTGATGTCAATAAAGCTTGTCCCAAAGATCCATTTCCCTTGCCGCGCATTGACCAGATTGTTGACTCCACAGCTGGATGTGATTTGCTTTCATTTCTTGATGCGTATTCAGGATACCATCAAATCTTCATGGCAGAAGAGGATGAGGAGAAAACTGCATTTATCACCCCTTGTGGCACATACTGTTTCGTACGGATGCCCTTTGGGTTGAATAATGCTGGTTCAACATTTGCAAGAGTAGTCCATGTCGCTTTTGAGCCACAGGTACACAGAAATGTGGAAGCCTACATGGATGATATAGTGGTCAAGAGCAAGGACAAGGCTACCCTGATCCAAGATTTAGAAGAAACTTTTGCAAATCTGCGCAAGATCAACCTCAAGCTCAACCCCGAGAAGTGCGTGTTTGGAGTCCCTTCCGGCAAGCTTCTCGGGTTCCTTGTGTCTCGGCGGGGAATTGAAGCCAACCCCGACAAGATTAAGGCCATCGAGCAGATTGAAGCACCGAAACGTGTCAAGGATGTGCGAAGGCTTGCCGGTTGCGTGGCTGCTCTCAGCAGGTTTATCTCTAAGTCTGCTGAGCACGCCCTGCCGTTTTTCAAAATATTGAAAAAGGCAGGTCCAATGAAATGGACTCTGGAAGCGGAGGCTGCGTTGCAGGACTTGAAGAGGTACCTGTCCTCCACTCCAATACTTGTCGCACCTAAGCCACAAGAGAAGTTGCTGCTGTACCTAGCAGCAACCAATCAAGTGGTTAGTGCTGTGTTAGTAGCGGAGAGGGAGGCGGACGATGAGCCAGCAACCGCGGCAAGTGAATCCAGCGACAAGCAGGAGCCTTCTCCGACAAGCTTTGATCCGGCAAGCTCTGGTCCGGCAAGCTCTGGTCCCGACAAAGATGGATCTGCGCAGATGTGCAAGGACGTGCAGAAGAAGATGGTGCAGCGACCAGTTTACTTTGTCAGCTCCCTTCTCCAGGGGGCTAGGTCGAGGTACTCTGGTGTGCAAAAATTGCTTTTCGGCCTTCTCATGGCCTCGAGAAAGCTGCACCATTACTTCCAGGCACATGAGATCACAGTCGTCACTCGCTTTCCGCTGAAGAGGATACTGCAGAATCCAGAAGCAACAGGCAGGATTGTCGAGTGGGCATTGGAACTGTCAAGCTTTGGCCTCAAGTTTGAGAGCACTTCAACTATCCAAAGCAGAGCATTGGCAGAGTTCATAGCAGAGTGGACGCCAACCCTAGACGAAGAAATTCCAGAGAGAAGCATCTCCGTCAAAGAGACAAACAAAGAGTGGCTAATGTACTTTGATGGTGCCTTCTCGCTGCAAGGCGCCGGTGCTGGCGTGCTGCTTGTCGCACCCACCGGAGAGCACCTCAAGTACATAATCCAGATGCACTTTCCCAAAGAGCAAGCAACCAACAATACTGCAGAGTATGAACGATTGCTTGCCGGTCTAAGAATCGCAGCCGACCTTGGGATCAAGAAGCTCATTATCAGGGGTGACTCACAGCTTGTCGTACGCCAAGTGAACAAGAACTACCAGAGTCCGTTGATGGAAGCATATGTTGATGAAGTGAGGAAGCTAGAAGAGCGCTTTGACGGCCTACAAATGGAGTATATCCCAAGAGCTCAGAATGACATTGCTGATGGCCTGTCAAAATGCGTTGCACTAAAGTTGCCCGTGGAACCAGGGATCTATGTGCTCAAGCTGACTCAACCATCCATGACACCATCAACTGGACAAAATAAGAAGAGGAAGTTGGTTTCTGGTGACTACTTTCCGGCAGAGCTCCCCGAAGCCGCCGCCAAGAAAGTCCCCAAGATCAACACCAAGGATGCTAAGGGGCAGTCTGCTCTGGCAAACCTTATGGTTCGTTCCATCGAAGCAAACGCTCTCGGCAAGTTTTGCTCCGGCAAGCTTGCCGGGGAATATCACGCTCCGGCAGAACCGCAGGTTCTTGCCGTAGAAGCGGATGTTCCCGCAGCAACAGATATGCCTTTAGTCCTTGTTGTCGAGCCGCAAGCTCCAGCATGGGCGCAGCAGATTGTCTGTTTCCTTCAGACAGGAGAGCTTCCCGAAGAGCAAGAAGAAGCTGAAAAAATAGCCCGGCAGTCAAGTATGTACAAGTTTGTCGACAGCACACTGTACAGAATAAGACTCAACGGTGTGAAATTGAAGTGCATTCGCCGGGAAGATGGACAACAGCTGTTGGCAGAGATACATGGAGGCATATGTGGTCACCACATTGGCGCAAGAGCACTTGTCGGCAAAGCATTCCGACAAGGCTTCTTCTGGCCGACAGCCCTCCAGGATGCAACTGCACAAGTAACCAAGTGTGAAGCATGCCAGTTCCATTCCAAACAGATACACCAGCCAGCTCAAGCTCTCCAGACGATCCCTTTATCCTGGCCATTTTCGGTCTGGGGGCTCGACATCCTCGGCCCCTTCCCCCGAGCTGTCGGGGGCTTTGAGTTCTTGTATGTCGCAATCGACAAGTTCACAAAGTGGCCGGAAGTGGAACCAGTGAGGAAGGTGACAGCACAGTCAGCAGTCAAGTTCTTCAAGTCGATTGTTTGCCGTTTCGGGATCCCGAACAGGATCATCACCGACAACGGCACACAATTTACGAGCCGCACCTTCACGCAGTACGTCCAAGACCTTGGCGCCAAGGTCTGCTTTGCTTCTGTTGCTCATCTGAGAAGCAACGGTCAAGCAGAGAGGGCAAATGCTGAAGTGCTGCGAGGCCTCAAGACCAGAACTTTCGACTGGCTGCACAAGTGCGGAAGAAACTGGATCGAGGAGCTGCCGGTGGTTCTTTGGTCGATCAGGACGACGCCAAATCGAGCCACTGGCCAGACACCCTTCGCTCTAGTCTATGGAGCGGAGGCAGTTCTCCCCACGGAACTTGTATACGGGTCACCTCGAGTGCTCGCTTATGATGAGCTCGAGCAAGAGCAGCTGCGGCAAGATGACGCGCTGCTCCTTGAGGAAGATCGTCTCCAGGCTGCTGTGCGAGCCGCTCGCTACCAGCAAGCTCTGCGCCGCTACCATAGCCGCAGAGTCAATGCCAGGAGTCTCGAGGAAGGCGACCTTATTCTTTGGCGCGTTATGTCGGCCAAGAATTCCAACAAGTTGACGCCGAAGTGGGAAGGCCCTTATCGGGTGAAACGAGTCACTAGGCCCGGCGCTGTCCGCCTTGAGACCGAAGATGGCATTTCGGTGAGCAACTCCTGGAACATCGAGCATCTTCGTAAGTTTTACCCATAAGGCGCGGTTGTCGGACTCTGTCCGGTAACCACCTTTCTGTACAAGTCTTGCCGCTGTTGTATGTAATCCTTTGTACAGAGCCGGGCGCAGACCCCGTGCACTAGTAAAGTTCATGTGCCCCGCACATCTTGTCAGCTTTCTTTTATGCTATAGTCCTTTTTCGCATATGTTATCTGACACTTTGTGCAGCACCAGACCCCGGTAAGCGATAATGAGCCCAAGGCTCCATATCATTACTTTATTTCTCTATTTCTTTCTCAAAAGAAGGAAGGTTCCCTCACCCACAGGATTTACCGGGGGGAAGGAGAAGATAATGGTGTGGACCAGGCCGTTCAAGAAAGTTTCTCCTTGCCGGGAAGCAGACGACAGAAAAGCTAAGTTGCTAAAGCTTGAGCAATCAGTTTTTGAAGTTTTTGAGTTATTTTCCTTGAACGACCGTGCTTTGTATGGAAAACCTGTGCGCGGAGGAACCAACTCGTAGCTAGTTGCGCCTTTATTTTGTTTCGAGCCCACTCAACAACTTAAGTGAGCTGCTAGCGCCCTTACTTTGCTTCGAGTCCGCTCAGCAACTTAAGTGAGCTCCTAGCGCCCTTACTTTGTTTCGAGTTCACTCAACAACTTAAGAGAGCTGCAACTAGTTGCGACAAGGTTGCTTGTCGGTAGCGACCCCGCCAGCAGGCTGCTGAAGTTCCGCACTCGGCGCTCGCGGCAAGGGTGCCTGCACCGGCAAGTTTCCCTAGAAAGCGTAGGGCAGAACCATACAAGGCCAAGAGTCGAGTAAAGGAAGTAACACATCAATTTTTTGCCTAAGATAGAGTTATATTACAAAAATAACTTGTCGCGCCTCTAATAAAGTGTTTCCATGACATAGCTGGCATAGACAAGGAAAGAAGAAAACGGCGGCAACCTGAACCACTCGGGATGCTGTGGGTCATGCTTGAATATCTCCTTGAGTATCCCGTCCAACTCTATGACGGTGAAATTGAAGTTGAGGCCTGGGCGCAACCTCATGATATCTGCCGGGCCTCCAAATTCCCAGGCGGGTCTCCCCCTCGCCTGCAGAGGGGCGATCCGCCGACGAAGGAAATCTGCGCCAACAGCTCCTACAGTCAGCCCGGCAAGCCTGAGGCGCAAGATCCGAGTGGTGGCGATCGTCAGCTTGTCGTCGTCCACGGACAGAGTGCTCTAGTCATTGCCACGCACTGCTAGGGCTTGGCGCAGGGCGGTGAACGGCTACGGGCTCTCTTCTACAACCCAGCACCAATCAGCTCTCCACTCGTCCCACTTGCTGCGGAGCTCCCCCTCCAGATAGGTCTCCTTCTTGCCGGCCCGCGAGATCCAGGCGATCCCGCCGGCAAGAGGTTCCCCTCTCTCAACACGAGGCATAAAGAAATGGCGGAAGAGAGCTACGTTGGGGTGGACTCCGACAAAGTTTTTGCATAGATGGGCGAAAACTGCCATGGTCAGAACGGCGTTGGGGGTAAAATCAAGGAGGTGGAGCCCGTAGGTGTTCATGATATCACAGAAGAAATCAGAGAATGGCGGGCAGAGCCCGTAGTAGAAGAACACGGCGAAGAAAGGATATCCGCCAACTGGAGCTGCTTGTGAGGCAACGGCGGAGAGTACCTTCGTACGCGGATGCGCCCGCGTCTCCGTCGACCAGAAGAGATAGTACCACTCCCTCAGATCCTTTGCGGAGAGCTCGGGGAGGAAGGTGGCCCGCTCTTTCCGCAGTGCCTCAAGCCGCTGCGCTTCGGTCGACTTCACGACCTTCGTGGCCTTCCCCTTCCCGGACTTTGGAGGCATGGCGGAGGCGGTGGGGGAGATCGACGGCGCTGGTGGTGGCGACGGCGACGGGAGCGGAGCGCTGCTCTCTTTTGACTTTGGAAGCGGAAGAGGGCGGCGGAGGTTTCTGAGATTGCAGCAGCAAATGGCGAAGATAGGGGAAATACCCCTGTTTCCCCTGCTTATAAGGAGGGACGGGGCGGACGTTTCGGCCTTCCAAATAAACAACCTCCCACGATCTCTCCCACGACGCCGCATTTGACGCGTGCCGTTCTGGGCGTGCACGGTGGGAGCGGAGAGATATGCGGCGTGACCTAGGCCGCGCGTGCCCTTGCACTATTTTGGGCCTGGCCAAACAGCGCTCGGCACCGTGTATGGCCCAGGCCCGGGGGCTCCTGTCGGTGTACTAGAGTAGGGGTACCCTAGTACCCCGAACCTGTGCACGGGCAGTCGCAGCACCCCGCGGCAAGGCTTGCCGGGTGACCGCCAAGACCCTCCGTGGTTCCCTTGAAGACCATTCAAGAACAAAGTACTCAAACCAAGGCCCCGGCAAGAGGAGCTTGCCGGGAGGGCCAACCAAGGCCCCAGCAAGAGGAACTTGCCGGGAAGGCCAACCAAGGCCCTGGCAAGAGGATCTTGCCGGGAAGGGACAAGACCCCGGCAAGAGGAGCTTGCCGGGAAGGCCACTCAAGGCATACCAAGAAAGCTTGCCGCGATGCGCCCTGCGTCCCGGCAAGATCCGGCGAGCGATAAGCTTCCGGACGCGACAAGACGACGGCCGCGGCAAGGAGCTTGCCGCGGGAAACCACCACTTCGTGCCCGCGCTCCAGCACACCTGCTAACGTGTCGCTCTGGGACTCTCCCAAGCACACGTGGCAGGAGGCCGTGCAGCTAGGGGTACGCGGTGGCAAGCGGAGATGAAGAGAAGCCCATCGTGGCAAACGGTGGCGCTCCTAACGGTCACCTTTTGCACTGTTTAGGAGACTCAGACAGGCATTTAATGCCCTTGTCCCCTGCCGTCAGAGTTAGGTAGGGCGCACTATATCCACAGTAGCGGTAGCTGCACCTACCACATCCTTTTCCATTTTTACCCTTCTAGTCTACATTGCCACCTGTGGGTAACCCCTTGAAAGTATAAAAGGAGGCCCAAGCGCAACGTAGAGGAGGTAGGGCCGGTTCGGCTCATTCGAGACACCAGAAACACTCCACGCTCAGTCCGGTAGTGTCGATCGCTCCTGAGCAAAGATTCAATACACACAAACAAGCAGCAGTAGGGTTTTACGCATCCATGCGGCCCGAAGCTGGGTAAAATCGCCCGCATGTACGGCCTCGATCCGCTCTTTGTGCGCTCTCCGCCTCCCACCGAACCGAAAGGGGCCCTGTCCCCATAGGTGTTGGTGGATCAGCACCCCCCGACAGTGATGATGAAGAATCACTTGTTATTTTTGAGGGTTATGTTTTTTGATCAAGAAGCCTCTTTAGCTATTTTAGCTTGCAAAGATAGATACGAACTTAAGAGATTATTAGCTAAATGGAACAAGCAATCTCTAAATGCTAGAATGAAACCTGACCCTGCTTTTTCTACTTCACCTATTTGTGTTACCGATAAGGATTATGAATTCTCTATTGATCCTGATATAATAAATTTGGGTTGAATACTTTACCCTCGAAAACTGTTGCGATCCCCTATACTTGTGGGTTATCTCAAACTTCTCATAGTATTCAATGCACTTTCTATGAAAGTTTTTATATTATTCCTTAAAGCAAATTTCCATGTTGTTCTAAAGGACTCTCAAAATAATATAAGTGAAGCATGAGAGATCAATTATTTCTATAAAATAAAACCACCACCGTGCTCTGAAAGGTATAAGTGAAGCACTAGAGCAAAAACTATATGGTTCAAAAGATATAAGTGAAGCACATTCAGTATTCTAATAAATTTCAAATCATGTGAGTCTCTCTCAAACGGTGTGTACAATAAGGATGATTGTGGTAAACTAAAAAGCAAAGACTCAGATCATACAAGACGCTCCAAGCAAAACACATATCATGTGGTGAATAAAAATATAGCTCCAAGTAAAGTTACCGATGGACGAAGACGAAAGAGGGGATGCCTTCCGGGGCATCCCCAAGCTTAGGCTTTTTGGTGTCCTTGAATTTTACCTTGGGGTGCCATGGACATTCCCAAGCTTAGGCTCTTGCCACTCCTTGTTCCATAATCCATCAAATCTTTACCCAAAACTTGAAAACTTCACAACACAAAACTTAAATAGAAAATCTCGTGAGCTCCGTTAGCGAAAGAAAACAAAACACCACTTCAAGGGACTGTAATGAACTCATTCTTGATTTATATTGGTGTTAAACCTACTGTATTCCAACTTCTCTATGGTT
Organism: Triticum aestivum; assembly: GCF_018294505.1. Classification (NCBI taxonomy): domain Eukaryota; kingdom Viridiplantae; phylum Streptophyta; class Magnoliopsida; order Poales; family Poaceae; genus Triticum; species Triticum aestivum. Next base: position 616,391,507 of record NC_057797.1, read on the forward strand.
TATAAGCTCTTTTACTAGCCATAGATTCATCAAAATAAGCAAACAACACACGAAAGACAGAATCTGTCAAAAACAGAACAGTCTGTAGTAATCTGTAGCTAACGCAAACTTCTGGAACCCCCAAAATTATAAAATAAATTACTGGACGTGAGTAATTTATCTATTAATCATCTGCAAAAATAATTAACTAAATATCACTTTCTAATTAAAATGGCAGCAATTCTCGTGAGCGCTAAAGTTTCTGTTTTTTACAGCAAGATCAAAAGACTTTCCCCAAGTCTTCCCAACGGTTCTACTTGGCACAAACACTAATTAAGCACAAAAAACACAACCAAAATAGAGGCTAGATAAATTATTTATTACTAAACAGGAGCAAAAAGCAAGGAATAAAAATAAAATTGGGTTGCCTCCCAACAAGCTATCGTTTAACGCCCCTAGCTAGGCATAAAAGCAAGGATAGATCTAGGTATTGCCATCTTTGGTAGGCAATCCATAAGTGGCTCTGATAATAGATTCATATGGTAATTTAATTTTCTTTCTAGGGAAGTGTTACATGCCTTTCCTTAACAAAAATTGGAATCTAATATTCCCTTCCTTCATATCAATAATTGCACCAATCATTCTAAGGAAAGGTCTACCAAGAATAATAGGACATGAAGGATTGCAATCTATATCAAGAACAATGAAATATACAGGCACATAGTTCCTATTTTCAACAATAAGAACATCATTAATTATTCCCATAGGTTTCTTAATAGTGGAATCCGCAAGGTGCAAGTTTAAAGAACAATAATCAAAATCACGGAAACCTAGCAAATCACACAAAGTTTTAGGAATCGTGGAAACACTAGCACCCAAATCACACAAAGCATAGCATTCATGATCTTTAATTTTAATTTTTATTGTAGGTTCCCACACATCATAAAGTTTTCTAGGGATAGAAACTTCCAACTCAAGTTTTTCTTCATAAGATTGCAACAAAGCATCAATGATATGTTTAGTAAAAGCTTTATTTTGACTATAAGCATGAGGAGAATTTAGCATGGATTGCAACAAGGAAATACAATCTATCAAATAGCAATTATCGTAATTAAATTCCTTGAAATCCAAAATAGTGGGTTCATTGATATTTAAAGTTTTAACCTCTTCAATCCCACTTTTAACAATTTTTGCATCAAGATCTAAAAACTCCAAATTTTTGGAACACCTTCTAGGTAAAGGTGGATCATCTTCAGTCCCATCATTATCAAGATTCATATTGCAAAACAAAGATTTAATAGGAGACACATCAATAACTTTTAGATCTTCATCTTTATTTTCATATCACAAAGCAATTTTTCTTAGCACGCATCCTAGCGGTTCTTTCTTTGCACTCATTAATGGAAATTCTCATGGCTTTGAGAGACTCATTGATATCATGCTTAGGTGGAATAGATCTAAGTTTCAAAGAATCAACATCAAGAGAATTCTATCCACGTTCCTAGCCAACTCATCAATCTTAAGCAATTTTTCTTCAATCAAAGCATTGAAACTCTTTTGCGAAGTAATAAATTCTTTAATACTAGATTCAAAATCAGAGGGCATCTTATTATAATTTACATAAGAATTTTTGTAGAAATTACCATAATTATTAGAGGAATTACTAGGAGACGGCCTAGAATTAAAATTACCTCTATGCGCGTTGTTACCAAAATTGTTCCTACCAACAAAATTCACATCCATAGATTCATTATTATTATCAATCAAAGTAGACAAAGGCATATCATTAGGATCAATAGGAGCACTCTTATTAGCAAACAATTTCATAAGTTCATCCATCTTTCCACTCAAAACATTAATCTCTTCGATTGCATGCACCTTTTTTACTAGTAGATCTTTCAGTGTGCCATTGAGAATAATTAACCATAATATTGTCTAGGAGTTTAGTAGCTTCTCCTAAAGTGATTTCCATAAAAGTGCCTCCCGCGGCCGAATCTAAAAGATTTCTAGAAGCAAAGTTCAATCCAGCATAAAATTTTTGTATAATCATCCATAAATTCAAACCATGTGTAGGGCAATTACGTATCATTAATTTCATCCTCTCCCAAGATTGTGCAACATGTTCATGATCAAGTTGCTTAAAATTCATAATATTGTTTCTAAGAGAGATGATCTTAGCGGGAGGAAAATACTTAGAGATAAAAGCATCTTTGCACTTATTCCATGAATCAATACTATTTTTAGGCAAAGACGAAAACCAAGCTTTAGCATGATCTCTAAGGGGGAAAGGGAATAGCTTCAATTTAACAATATCATTGTCCACATGTTTCTTCTTTTGCATATCACACAAATCAACAAAGCTATTTAGATGGGTAGCATCATCTTTACTAGGAAGGCCGGCGAATTGATCATTCATGACAAGATTCAACAAAGCAGCACTAATTTCACAAGATTCAGCATCGGTAAGAGGAGAAATCGGAGTGCTAAGAAAATCATTGTTGTTAGTATTGGTAAAGTCACACAATTTAGTATTATCTTGAGCCATCGTGACAAACAAGCAATCCAACACACGAGCAAACAAGAAGCAAGCGAAAAAGAGGTGAACGAAAAAAGAGAGGGCGAATAAAACGACAAGGGTGAAGCGGGGGAGAGGAAAACAAGAGGCAAATGACAAATAATGTAATGCAAGGGATAAGAGTTTGTGATGGGTACTTGGTATGTCTTGACTTGTGCATAGACTCCCCGGCAACGGCGCCAGAAATGGCTCGTTGTCGGGAGTCAAATCTTGACTTGACTTGGCGCGAATCTCCCCGGCAACGGCACCAGAAATCCTTCTTGCTACCACTTGAGCACTGCGTTGGTTTTCCCTTGAAGAGGAAAGGGTGATGCAGTAAAGTAGCGTAAGTATTTCCCTCAATTTTTGAGAACCAAGGTATCAATCCAGTAGGAGATCACGCTCGAGTCCCACGCACCTACACAAAAAAATAAGAACCTCGCAACCAACGCAATAAAGGGGTTGTCAATCCCTTCACGGTCACTTACGAGAGTGAAATATGATAGATATGATAAGATAATATTTTTGGTATTTTTATGATAAAGAGAAATAAAGATGCAAAGTAAAATAAATGGCAATAGAAATAGCTAAGTGTTGGAAGATTAATATGATGGAAGATAGACCCGGGGGGCATAGGTTTCACTAGTGGCTTCTCTCAAGAGCATAAGTATTACGGTGGGTAAACAAATTACTTTCGAGCAATTGATAGAATTGAGCATAGTTATGAGAATATCTAGGTATGATCATGTATATAGGCATCACGTCTGTGACAAGTAGACCGAAACGATTCTGCATCTACTACTATTACTCCACACATCGACTGCTATCCAGCATGCATGTAGAGTATTAAGTTCATAAGAACAGAGTAATGCTTTAAGTAAGATGATATGATGTAGAGGGATAAACTCATGCAATATGATATAAACCCCATCTTTTTATCCTCGATGGCAACAATACAATACGTGTCGTTTCCCTTTCTTTCACTGGGATCGAGCACCGCAAGATTGAACCCAAAGCTAAGCACTTCTCCCATTGCAAGAAAGAGGGCCAAACCAAACTGATAATTCGAAGAGACTTGCAAAGATAAACCAATCATACATAAAAGAATTCAGAGGAGAATCAAATATTGTTCATGGATAATCTGGATCATAAACCCACAATTCATCGGATCTCGACAAACACACCGCAAAAGAAGATTACATCAAATAGATCTCCAAGAGAATCGAGGAGAACTTTGTATTGAGATCCAAAGAGAGAGAACAAGTCATATAGCTAATAACTATGGACCTGTAGGTCTTAAGTAAACTACTCACACATCACCAGAGAGGCCATGGAGTTGACATAGAGGCCCTCCGTGATCAATGCCCCCTCCGGCGGAGCTCCGGAAAAGGCCCCAAGATGGGATCTCTCGGGTAAGTGGAATTAGGTTTTCGTGGTGATCCTAGATGTTTGGGGGTATGTGGATATATATAGGAGGAAGAAGTATGCCAGTGGAGCAACGAGGGGCCCACAAGGGTGGAGGGCGCGCCCAGGGGGTAGGCGCGCCCCCCTGCCTCGTGGCCCCATCGATTGTTTCTTGACGCCCACTCCAAGTCTCCTGTATCACGTTCGTTGAGAAAATCACGTTCCCGAAGGTTTCATTCCGTTTGGACTCCGTTTGATATTCCTTTTCGGCGAAACTCTAAAATAGGCAAAAAAACAACAATTTGGGCTGGGCCTCCGGTTAGTAGGTTAGTCCCAAAAATGATATAAAAGTGTAAAATAAAGCCCATTAACATCCAAATAGATAATATAATAGCATGGAGCAATCAAAAATTATAGATACGTTGGAGACGTATCAATGCCCGAGTCAAGAGGTATGAGACCTCTGACCAGTGAGCATGTGCTCGGAATGTCTGAGTACTACAATCGCTTGAATCAAGTGGGAGTTAATCTTCCAGATAAGATAGTGATTGACAGAGTTCTCTAGTCATGATCACCAAGTTACTAGAACTTCGTTAAGAACTATAATATGTAAGGGATGATGAAAACGATTCCTGAGCTCTTCGCGATGCTGAAATCAGCGAAGGTAGAAATCAAGAAAAGAATCAAGTTTTGATGGTTGATAAGACCACTAGTTTCAAGTAAAAGGGCAAGGGGAAGAAAGGGAACTTCAAGAAGAATGGCAAGCAAGTTGCCACTCCCATGAAGAAGCCCAATAACTAGACCCAATCCTGAAACTGAGTGCTTCTACTGCAAAGGAAATGGTCACTGGAAGTGGAACTGCCCTAGATACTTGGTGGATAAGAAGGATGGCAAAGTAAACAAAGGTATATTTGATATACATGTTATTGATGTGTACTTTCCTAGTGTTTATAGCAACCCCTCAGTATTTGATACTGGTTCAGTTGCTAAGAGTAGTAACTCAAAACGGGAGTTTCAAAATAAACAGAGATTGGTTAAGGGCGAGGTGATGATGTGAGTTGGAAGTGATTCCAAGGTTGATAAGATCACCATCGCACACTCCCTTTACCTTTGGGATTAGTGTTGAACCAAAAATAATTGGTATTTGGTGTTTGCATTGAGCATAAATATGATTGGATCATGTTTATTGCAATACGGTTATTCATTTAAGTCAAAGAATAATTCTTATTATGTTTACATGAATAAAACCTTATGTGGTCATACACCCAAGGTGAATGGTTTATTGAATATCTACCATAGTGATACACATATTCATAATATTGAAACCAAAAGATGCAAAGTTAACAATGATAGTGCAACTTATATGCGGCAGTGCCATTTAGGTCATATTGGTGTAAAGCGCATGAAGAAACTCCATGCTGATGGGCTTTTGGAATCACTTGATGCTTGCGAACCATGCCTCATGGGCAAGATGACTAAAACTCCGTTCTACGGGACAATGAAGCGAGCAACTGACTTTTTGGAAATAATACATACTGATGTATGCGATCTGATAAGTGTTGAGGCTCGCGGCGGGAATCATTATTTTCTGACCTTCACAAATGATTTGAGCAGATATGGGTATATCTACTTAATGAAACATGAGTCTGAAACATTTGAAAAGTTCAAAGAATTTCAGAGTGAAGTGGGAAATCATCGTAACAAGAAAATAAAGTTTCTACAATCTGATCGCGGAGGCGAATATTTGAGTTACGAGTTTGGTATTCATTTGAAACAATGTGGAATAGTTTCACAACTCACTCTACCTGGAACACCACATCATAATGGTGTGTCCGAACGTTGTAATCGTACTTTATTGGATATGGTGTGATTTATGACGTCTCTTACCGATTTACCACTATCATTTTGGGGTTATGCATTAGAGACAGCTACATTCACGTTAAATAGGGCACAATCTAAATCCGTTGAGATGACACCGTATGAACTATGGTTTGGCAAGAAACCAAAGATGTCGTTTTCTTAAAGTTTGAGGTTGCGATGCTTATGTGAAAAAGTTTCAAACTGATAAGCTTGAACCCATATTGGAGTAGTGCGTCTTCATAGGATACCCAAAAGAAACTGTTGGGTACACCTTCTATCACAGATCCGAAGGCAAGATATTTTGTTGCTAATAATGGATCCTTTCTAGAGAAGGAGTTTCTTTCGAAAGAAGTGAGTGGGAGGAAAGTAGAACTTGATGAGGTAATTGTACCTTCTCCCGAATTGGAAAGTAGTTCATCACAGAAATCAGTTCCAATGATTCCTACACCAATTAGTGAGGAAGCTAATTATGATGATCATGAAACTTTAGATCAAGTTACTATCGAACCTCGTAGGTCAACCAGAGTACGGTCCGCACCAGAGTGGTATGGTAGTCCTATTCTGGAAGTCATGTTACTAGACCATGATGAACCTACGAGCTATGAGGAAGCGATGATGAGCCCAGATTCTGCAAAATGGCTTGAGGCCATGAAATCTGAGATGGGATCCATGTATTAGAACAAAGTATGGACTTTGATTGACTTGCCCGATGATCGGTGATTCATTGAGAATAAATGGATCTTCAAGATGAAGACGGACGCTGATAGTAGTGTTACTATCTACAAAGCTCGAATTGTCGCAAACTGTTTTCGACAAGTGTAGGATCGAAAGTATGTCTAGAGGGGGGGCTGATTAGACTACTTAACCAAATAAAAACTTAACCTTTTCCCAATTTTAGTTCTTGGCAGTTTTTAGCTATTGTAGGACAAGTCAAGCAATCATCACACAATTCAAGCAAGCATGCAAAGAGTATATTGGCAGCGGAAAGTAAAGCATGCAACTTGCAAGAATGTAAAGGGAAGGGTTTGGAGAATTCAAACGCAATTGGAGACACGGAAGTTTTTCCCGTGGTTCGGATAGGTGGTGCTATCCTACATCCACGTTGATGGAGACTTCAACCCACGAAGGGTAACGGTTGCGCGAGTCCACGGAGGGCTCCACCCACGAAGGGTAATGGTTGCGCGAGTCCACGGAGGGCTCCACCCACGAAGGGTCCATGAAGAAGCAACCACCCACGAAGGGTCCACGAAGAAGCAACCTTGTCTATCCCACCATGGCCATCGCCCACGAAGGACTTGCCTCACTAGCGGTAGATCTTCACAAAGTAGGCGATCTCCTTGCCCTTACAAACTCCTTGGTTCAACTCCACAATCTTGTCGGAGGCTCCGAAGTGACACCTAGCCAATCTAGGAGACACCACTCTCCAAGAAGTAACAAATGGTGTGTTGATGATGAACTCCTTGCTCTTGTGCTTCAAATGATAGTCTCCCCAACACTCAACTCTCTCTCATAGGATTTGGATTTTGTGGAAAGAAGATTTGAGTGGAAAGCAACTTGGGGAAGGCTAGAGATCAAGATTCATATGGTAGGAATGGAATATCTTGGTCTCAACACATGAGTAGGTGGTTCTCTCTCAGAACATATGAGTTGGAATTGTGTATGTGTTCTGATGGCTCACTCCACGAATGAAGAGGAGGTGGAGGGGTATATATATCCTCCACACAAAATCCAACCGTTACACACAGTTTTCCAATCTCGGTGGGACCGAATCAACAAACTCGGTCGGACCGAAAAGGTAAACCTAGTGACCGTTAGAGATTTTCGGTGGGACTGACATGCAACTCGGTAGGACCGATATGGTTAGGGTTTGGGCATAACGTAATCTCGGTGAGACCGATTACACAAACTCGGTGAGACCGAGTTTGGTAATAAGCTAACCAGAGAGTTGGTCAGGCAAACTCGGTGGGACCGATTTGCTCTTTCGGTGAGACCGAAAAGTTACAAAAGGGAAACAAAGAGTTTACATTGCAATCTCGGTGGGACCGATTCGCTCTTTCGGTGAGACCGAAAAGTTACAAAAGGGAAACAAAGAGTTTGCAATCCCATCTCGGTGAGACCGAGATCCCTATCGGTAGAACCGAATTGCTAGGGTTTGGCAGTGGCTTATGACAAGTGAAACTCGGTGGCGCCGGATAGAAAGAATCGGTAGGACCGAGTTTGGCTTAGGGTTTAGGTCATATGTGGATATGGGAAAGTAGTTGAGGGTTTTGGAGCATATCACTAAGCACATGAAGCAAGAGGCTCATTAAGCAACACCTCATCCCTCCTTGATAGTATTGGCTTTTCCTAAAGACTCAATGTGATCTTGGATCACTAAAATATAAAATGAAGAGTCTTGAGCTTTTGAGCTTGAGCCAATCCTTTGTCCTTAGCATTTTGAGGGTTCCACTTTCACATCCATGCCATGCCAATCATTGAGCTTTCCTGAAATAGTCATCTTGGAATAGCATTAGCTCAATGAGCTATATGTTGTTATGAATTACCAAAACCACCTAGGGATAGTTGCACTTTCAATCTCCCCCTTTTTGGTAATTGATGACAACATATAGATCAAAGCTTCGACAAATGATAATAAGCATGAAATATATCGTCGCTTTGAGAAGTATGTGACAAGTAAGAGCTCCCCCTAAATTTGTGCATATTTAAAATTTGCTTTGGACTGCAAATGCACAAAGAGTTAGAGTCATGGGTTACTCTTCCATGTCACATACATCTTGGTGGAGCGCTTAAAATGATAAGAATGAAATACATGCACTCATCACCAAGAATAGTGAATGAACACATAAGATAGATAAGATGATAATATTAAGCAAACATTAAGTGTAGCTTATGATCAAACATATGATCATCAATGTCTCACGAGCAATGACATAGTATCTCACACAAAAGCAAACAAAGTTCGAAAAACCACCAAATAAAACAAGAGAGAATAAAAGCAACACTCTCTCTCGAAGCCTATGATCTATACATTTTCTCCCCCTTTGGCAACAAGTTACCAAAAAGTTCCTAGAAAATGCATAGTGCTAAGTCGACACTCAGGCTTGATCTTCAGGTGGTGGTGGAGTCCGGATCACTCCAAGGACGAAGGCTTCCGTAGACGCTGAAGTAGACGCTGGAGTTGGAGCTGAAGTAGACGCTGGAGCAGGTGGAACTGAGGCTGTAGCTGGTGCAGACGTGGTGGCTCTGGGGTCAGCAACTGGCACTGTAGACGACCTCGGACCTCGTGGCACTCTGGCAAAGGCATCAGTGGTTGTCTTCCCTTTCCGCTCCTGCATGTCATCTTGGAGCTGCTCCACTGTAGTTTGAGTCTCTGTCACCTTGATATCCAAGTCATAGAACTTTTGTTCTACGATTCTCTCTAGGCTTGCCTGGTTCTGAGTTAGGGTGGCTAGTACTTTCTCAATCCGCGGGGTGGATGCAATCAAGTAACCAAGCTGCTCTTGTTTGGTTTTCAAGAAATACTCAGATGCCTCCTCTTGAGTTGGCATCTTGGCAGCTTTCTCTTTCCTTGCCTTCTCCTTCTTGGCTTGTGCTTGTGCAGATGATGGTTCATTCTCAGTCATGACAACTTGATTATCTTCAAAATCTGGACGGATGGGCAGGTGTCCCTTGTCCAATAAGTATATGCCCGTGCCCATCTTGGAGTTGATTAATTCCTGAATTTGTGGGGCATATCCACAGCTCCTCTTCTGATCAGCTGTTGTCCTCTTAATGGTCTCTACCATGAGGCTCATCACCTTGAACTTCTGTGGCACATCAAATATATGAAGCAAATTGATCGCATGGCCTCTGATCATCTTGTGATCACCTGACTTGGGAAACAAGGTGTGCCTCAGTATCCAATTGATGGTTGGCAGCCCTGACAGAAGATAGTGTACTGAGCCAAACTTGAAAGTGTCAAGTGCTTCATTTGGAATTTCCTTGTACATGTTTGACATTGAGTTATGATCCATCTTCTTTTTGGCATATACATCCAAGTCATCTTCCTGCTCTTCTGGGGCATTAATCAGCTGAGCCCATTCAGCAACTGTAGATTGGTACCTCGTACCTTCAGACATCCATGTTATCCTACCATCTGGATAAAAATGTGTTGTGGAGTAGAACTGCATGATAAGCTCCTCATTCCACTTTGTGAGCTTCTGCCCAACAAAGTCCTCTACTCCACATGCCTTGAAGCTGTCCTGCACTCCAGGGTAGTGCTCTTCGTTTTCCTTGATGTATTCCCAGTCGACCCATCTCATATCACATACAATTGGTTTCTTGTCCAACAAAACTGTCTCATAGAAGTCATGTTGTTCCTTAGTGTGGAACCTGTAGTCAACAGCAGTCCTTCTCCTTGAAGCATACGGATCTGCTTCTCTCCACTTCCTGAGCCCTGAGTCTCTCCTGAGCTTCATGTCCTCAGCCACAGGATGAGCATCATTGTGGTCTGGGATCTTGGGCTTGAGCTTTCTAAGAACTTGCTCTTCATCATCTTCTGCAGTGTCAGGCACTAGGGCCTTGTTCTTCTCAGCAGCTGGGATGCTTCTTATATTTCTCTTTGGTTTTGGCTTTGGAGCTGGCTTGGCCTTGGAAGCAGTTGCCCCTGATCTTATGGCATCACCCATCAGCTTGGGTGCCTTAGGTGCTGGTGCAACAACCTCTTCTTCTTCCTCTTCTTCCATGATGGAAGCCTTTCCAAGCACTCTGGCTACGGTTTTCTTCACCCTTTCCTTCCTTTTCTTGCCTTCAGCAGCAACTGGCTCTATGGGAGTGGACTTCTCAGGAATCTTGGTTGAAGCTCTGGCCTTTGGCATAGGCTGCCTGCCTGCTGGCCTTTTGATTTTCATCCCTGGCTTTATGCCTCGAGCTGAGCCATGTTCCTTCTCAAGCACTACTCTCTTTGAAGTTGCTTCCTCTTCTGCCACATAATCCTCATCCTCTGATTCTGAGGTTCTCTTCTTCCTTTGTCTGGTGGCAGCTTTAGGCAGATTGCTAGGGGTGCTCCTGCTGCCTTCATCTGAAGAACTTGAGGGACTAGTGCCCTCACTCATCTGCACTTGCTTCTCTGACAAGTTCTGGCTATCACTTTGGTCTAACATGATGCAAACTCTGACTGCTGACCCTGTGAATAGGTTATAGATGAGATAGAGTGGATAAGCATCACAAAATGCAGAGATTTTTGCAAAAGAATGATTCAAAAACTTAGTTTTAGTTTCCCACTGAAATCATCTCGGATCTACCGATTTTTAAACTCGGTGATACCGAAGCAGTTTTAGAACCTAAACTAGTGAACTCGGTCAGACCGAGTCACAGTTCGGTGGCACCGAGACTGCTAGGGTTTCACAAAGTTCCAAAATTGGTCACACCGATAAGTAATTCTCGGTCAGACCGAGTCTCACTTGTGCAATGGCATAAGCCAAATCGGTGGGACCGAGTTTTTCAACTTGGTGGGTCCGAGATGGTTTCAGCGGAAACCTAACCCTAAAATTTTCGAATTAAACCTAATCTACGAGTTCATTGACTGGATAGAAGTTTAACAAACGTGGCAAGAATCATGATGATCACAATGTGCTAAGAATCGGATTGGGGAATAGCACAAAGATCGAGTCCATACCCTAGTTCGGCGGAGACTCACTACGGCGGCAACGGCGGGGTTGAATTTCCGTTGACGGCGACGGAGACCAGCGACTGGAGGCGGCTGGCGGCGAGGAGACGATCCGGAGACCAAGTTGGCAGAGCAGGCTATCGCGCGGGCGAAGGGGTTCGGAGAAATTTCCAAATTTTTGCCCGTGACTATATATAGCCCGACCCTGTCGGTGTGACCGAGTGGAACAACTCGGTGGCACCGAGATGCAAAACTGTATACAGTTGTTGCAACTCGGTGTGACCGAATGGTTCAAATCGGTTGCACCGAGATCGAAAACCTAGATCAACTTAATGATCTCGGTAGGACCGAAAGTAGGGTATCGGTCAGACCGAGAATCATAAAGAGGTTTTGGAAGTTTAAGTCTATGACGAATCGGGGACTCCGAGCGCTCCTCACACAGAGTGGTTCGAATCTGACTTGATCAAATTTTGTGATGTAGCATGAATAGAGTTTGAGACGAGAAAAGCATAGATAGCTAGAGGAGGTTCTTAGGCATTCTTGTCCATCCACTTGGCAAAAGGAAATAAAACCAAACAATCAAAACAACAAGTGGATGTCCTCGAATGAGTAAAATATGCAACCAGCATGCTCACACAATAAGATGGCAAATGAAATATGTGACAAGGCATGCACAACCAATTCTAGCATCTATCAAGCAATTTGCGATGACAAGGTCATCTATATATGAGTATATTGACTTAGGAGTCAAGTGAGAACACTTGATCATAGGTCATACTCATCGTTTAAGCTCAAGTGGGGTTACCACTTTTACATAAAGCATTGTTGTGTTCACATCTTTAGAGTTGCTTTAGCTCAAGTCTTAGAGTAAAGCTCCCCCTAGATGTGATATCCCCCCTTAGAGGGATGAACTAACCTCGGGTTTTGTCGATGATGACTTCATGTAGATGTTGAAGATGTGGATGCTCAATGTTGATGTAGATCACTTGGAGCTATCCATTTGAGTGAATTGCACTTTCAATACCTACATGGGTTAGTCCCACAAGGAACAAACAAGGATATCCATAGACATAGAGTGATGCACACACAAGATGATGTCCATGAAAACTTTTAGGTTACCTTGTCCCTTGTCTTACCAACAAGAGGGTTTGTGACTCCTTGAACTAGTGCAAGATGTGGAAGTTGATTGCACTTGTTCTTGCCAAAATGATAAGAGTGAAGTATGTTGGCGGAGTCACCCTCAAGAACTCTCTAGTTCTTCTTCTTTTGGATCCACACCATCTTGATGGGAATCCTTGGAGTTGTAGTCGTACTTGATGAAGTGGAACTTGAAGTAGTCTTGGGAATCCACTTGACTAAGGTCTTAGGAGCTTCTTCAAATGCATCAATTTCCTCTTGAAGCTTGTCCTTGCCTTTTTGCTTGTAGTCTTGTGGTGGAAGATCATCTTGAGCTTGTGTCCCCTTGAAAGAAGTATCATACTTCTCTTGTTGAGGAACAAACTTTGTCTTGGGGTATTGATCTTCTTCCCACTCAACTCCATTGGCATTGAACTTTCGTTCAAAACCAACACCTTGATTCTTCCGGTGCATTCCTTGCTTGCGCACAATTTCCTCGAATTGCTTACTCCCGGCAAGGCTTTTGTACACTCCTTTCTCTATAATTCCCTTCAATAAGCTATTTTCTTGCTCAAGTGTAACTTGGCTAAGAGAATCATTAGTGGAATCAAGAGAACTACTAGAAGCAACAATATTGGATTTAGCATGATCATTGTTACTGCTAGAGGAAGAATCTTTCTTGTTCTTGTTACTAGACTTGACTTGAGGCATGTAAGTGGATAAGAGTAAACGCTTGGCAATGTAAGAAGAACTTTTCTTGCGGAGATCATCATTGATTGCTTTTAAGAACTCATGCTCTTGCTCAAGATTGAGCTTTTCAAAGCGTAATTTCTCATGAGCTCTTAAAAGTTCTCGATGATCTTCGAAGATAGTTTCATGAGCTAACTTAAGAGTGTTTAGTTCTTTAGTTAGAGCCTCAATCTTCTCCTTATCATTGTCATTCGTTTTATCTTGATTAGCATGATTAATTGACGTTTCATCATAGTATTCATCACTAGAGTTGTCAACAAGCAAATCATCACCTAACAAGTCATCTTCATCACTATTGAAATCAACATACTCGGGGTGTGTTACCTTAGGACCTTTGGCCATGAAGCATCTTCCAATTCCTTCATTTGGTGAGTCAAATATGTCGTAGGAGTTGGTTGACACAAGTGCTAGACCGGCAACACCTTCATCTTGAGTATCTTCGGAGTCGGAGTGATAACTTCTCTCGGAGTGGCTGTCGGAGTCGGAGCCGGATACCCATTCACCAACATGAGCTTGATGTCTTCGTTTTGTGTAGCTCCTTGATGATTTTTCCTTCCTTTCTGAATCCTTGCTTCTCCGTGAGTATCTTCGTTCATAACGATCATCTCTACTCCTTCTCTCTCTTGGTGGTGATTCTTTGCTTCTTCTTTTTGGAGAATCTTCTCTTCTCTTGTAGGGAGCCGTACACTCATTGGAATAGTGTCTGGGTCTTCCACAACTGTAGCAGTTTCGCTCTCGACTAGAAGATCTTTTGTCATTGTAGGACCTTGACTTGAAGCTTCTATCTTTGCTTCTACTCTTGTAGAACTTGTTGAAGTTCTTCACCATTAAGCTCAATTCTTCATTGAAGTTTTGTTTCTCACTTGATGATGTAGGGGCTTCACATGAGGCTTTGTAGGCACCACTTGATTTGTTGTGAAGTTCCTCTTTATCCTTAAGTGACATCTCATGAGCAACAATTCTTCCAATCACCTCCGTTGGCTTGAGATCTTTGTAATTGGGCATCATTTGGATCAATGTGCACACGGTATCATATTTTCCATCCAAGGCTCTTAGAATCTTCTTGATGATGAATCTATCGGTCATCTCTTCACTTCCTAAGCCGGCAATCTCATTTGTGATGAGAGCAAGCCTAGAGTACATTTCAGCGACACCTTCACCATCCTTCATTTTGAACTTGTCAAGTTGACTTTGAAGCACATCCAACTTGGATTCCTTGACGGAGTCGGTACCTTCGTGCATATCAATCAAAGTGTCCCAAATTTCCTTTGCATTCTCAAGACGGCTGATTTTGTTGAATTCTTCGGGGCACAATCCGTTGAAGAGAATATCACAAGCTTGAGCATTGTATTGCAACATCTTCAACTCATCCGCGGTAGCTTCACGGTTTGGTTCTTTCCCATCAAAGAAGTCACCTTGCAAACCAACACACACAATAGCCCAAACGGCGGGGTTATGTCCAAGAATATGCATTTTCATTTTATGCTTCCAACTAGCAAAATTAGTACCATCAAAGTAAGGACCTCTACGGTGATAATTTCCCTCGCTAGACGCCATACTCTCCTAGGTTGTGAAACCAAGGCTATGACCACCAAAAGCTATGGAGATCAAAGCAAATGGAGACCAAAGCTCTGATACCACTTGTAGGATCGAAAGTATGTCTAGAGGGGGGTGATTAGACTACTTGACCAAATAAAAACTTAACCTTTTCCCAATTTTAGTTCTTGGCAGATTTTAGCTATTGTAGGACAAGTCAAGCAATCATCACACAATTCAAGCAAGCATGCAAAGAGTATATTGGCAGCGGAAAGTAAAGCATGCAACTTGCAAGAATGTAAAGGGAAGGGTTTGGAGAATTCAAACGCAATTGGAGACACGGATGTTTTTCCCGTGGTTCGGATAGGTGGTGCTATCCTACATCCACGTTGATGGAGACTTCAACCCACGAAGGGTAACGGTTGCGCGAGTCCACGGAGGGCTCCACCCACGAAGGGTAATGGTTGCGCGAGTCCACGGAGGGCTCCACCCACGAAGGGTCCATGAAGAAGCAACCACCCACGAAGGGTCCACGAAGAAGCAACCTTGTCTATCCCACCATGGCCATCGCCCACGAAGGACTTGCCTCACTAGCGGTAGATCTTCACGAAGTAGGCGATCTCCTTGCCCTTACAAACTCCTTGGTTCAACTCCACAATCTTGTCGGAGGCTCCCAAGTGACACCTAGCCAATCTAGGAGACACCACTCTCCAAGAAGTAACAAATGGTGTGTTGATGATGAACTCCTTGCTCTTGTGCTTCAAATGATAGTCTCCCCAACACTCAACTCTCTCTCATAGGATTTGGATTTTGTGGAAAGAAGATTTGAGTGGAAAGCAACTTGGGGAAGGCTAGAGATCAAGATTCATATGGTAGGAATGGAATATCTTGGTCTCAACACATGAGTAGGTGGTTCTCTCTCAGAACATATGAGTTGGAATTGTGTATGTGTTCTGATGGCTCTCTCCACGAATGAAGAGGAGGTGGAGGGGTATATATAGCCTCCACACAAAATCCAACCGTTACACACAGTTTTCCAATCTCGGTGGGACCGAATCAACAAACTCGGTCGGACCGAAAAGGTAAACCTAGTGACCGTTAGAGATTTTCGGTGGGACTGACATGCAACTCGGTAGGACCGATATGGTTAGGGTTTGGGCATAACGTAATCTCGGTGAGACCGATTACACAAACTCAGTGAGACCGAGTTTGGTAATAAGCTAACCAGAGAGTTGGTCAGGCAAACTCGGTGGGACCGATTTGCTCTTTCGGTGAGACCGAAAAGTTACAAAAGGGAAACAAAGAGTTTACATTGCAATCTCGGTGGGACCGATTCGCTCTTTCGGTGAGACCGAAAAGTTACGAAAGGGAAACAGAGAGTTTGCAATCCCATCTCGGTGAGACCGAGATCCCTATCGGTAGAACCGAATTGCTAGGGTTTGGCAGTGGCTTATGACAAGTGAAACTCGGTGGCGCCGGATAGAAAGAATCGGTAGGACCGAGTTTGGCTTAGGGTTTAGGTCATATGTGGATATGGGAAAGTAGTTGAGGGTTTTGGAGCATATCACTAAGCACATGAAGCAAGAGGCTCATTAAGCAACACCTCATCCCTCCTTGATAGTATTGGCTTTTCCTAAAGACTCAATGTGATCTTGGATCACTAAAATATAAAATGGAGAGTCTTGAGCTTTTGAGCTTGAGCCAATCCTTTGTCCTTAGCATTTTGAGGGTTCCACTTTCACATCCATGCCATGCCAATCATTGACCTTTCCTGAAATAGTCATCTTGGAATAGCATTAGCTCAATGAGCTATATGTTGTTATGAATTACCAAAACAACCTAGGGATAGTTGCACTTTCAACAAGTTCAAGGTGTTGACTACGATGGGATTTTTTCACTCGTATCGATGCTTAAAAGTCTGTCCGGATCATGTTAGCAGTTGCCGCATTTTATGAAATCTGGCAAATGGATGACAAAACTGCATTCCTTAATGGATTTCTTAAAGAAGAGTTGTATATGATGCAACCAGAAGATTTTGTCGAGCCTAAAGGTGCTAACAAAGTGAGCAAGCTCCAGCGATCCATCTATGGACTGGTGCAAGCATCTCGGAGTTGGAATATATGCTTTGATAAAGTGATCAAAGCATATGGTTTTATATAGACTTGTGGTGAAGCCTGTATTTACAAGAAAGTGAGTGGAAGCACTACAAAATTTCTGATAAGTATATGTGAATGACATATTGTTCATCGGAAATAATCTAGAATTTTCTAGAAAGCATAAAGCAATATTTGAAAGTAGTTTTTCAAAGAAAGACCTCGGTGAAGCTACTTACATATTGAGCATCAAGATCTATAGAGATAGATCAAGACACTTGATATATTTTCAATGAGTACATGCCTTGACAAGATTTTGAAATAGTTCAAAATTAAACAGTCAAAGAAGGAGTTCTTGCCTGTGTTGCAAGGTGTGAAGTTGAGTAAAGACTCAAAACCTGACCATGGCAGAAAATAGAAAGAGAATGAAAAGTCATTCCCTATGCCTCAGTCATAGGTTCTATAAAGTATGCTATGCTATGTACCAGACCTATTATGTACCTCACCATAAGTTTGGCAAGAGGGTACAATAGTGATCCAGGAGTGGATCACTGGACAGCGGTCAAAAATATCCTTAGTGGAATAAGGAAATGTTTCTCAGTTATGGAGGTGACAAAGAGTTCATCGTAAAGAGTTACGTCAATGCAAACTTTGACACCGATCTGGATGACTCTATGTCTCGATCTAGATACATATTGAAAGTGGGAGCAATTAGCTAGAGTAGCTCCGTGCAAAGCTTTGTAGACATAGAAAAATTGCAAAATGCATACGGCTCTGAATGTGGCAGACCCGTTGACTAAATTTCTCTCACAAGCAAAACATGATCACTCTTCGGGTGTTAATCACATAGCGATGTAAAGTAGATTATTGACTCTAGCAAACCCTTTGGGTGTTAGTCACATGGAGATGTGAACTAATCACATAAAGATGTGAACTATTGGTGTTAAATCACATGATGATGTGAACTAGATTATTGACTCTAGTGCAAGTGGGAGACTGGAGGAAATATGTCCTAGAGGCAATAATAAAGTTGTTATTTATATTTCCTTATATCATGATAAATGTTTATTATTCATGCTAGAATTGTGTTAACCGGAAACTTAGTACATGTGTGAATACATAGACAAACAGAGTGTCACTAGTATGCCTCTACTTCACTAGCTCGTTGAATCAATGATGGTTATGTTTCCTAACCATAGACATGAATTGTTGATACGTCTCCAACGTATCTACTTTTCCAAACACTTTTGCCCTTGTTTTGGACTCTAACTTGCATGATTTGAATGGAACTAACCCGGACTGACGATGTTTTCATCAGAACTACCATGGTGTTATTTTTGTGCAGAAATAAAAGTTCTCGGAATGACATGAAAATAAATGGAGAATATTTTTGGAATATATAAAAAATACTGGCGAAAGAATCAAGGACAGGGGGCCCACACCCTGTCCACGAGGGTGGGGGGCGCGCCCCCTACCTTGTGGGCCCCCTGGTGCTCCACTGACCTCAACTCCAACTCTATATATCCATGTTCGGGGAGAAAAAAAATTAGAGAGAAGGATTCATCGCGTTTTACGATACGGAGCCGCCGCGAAGCCCTAATCTCTCTCGGGAGGGCTGATCTGGAGTCCGTTCGGGGCTTCGGAGAGGGGAATCCGTCGCCATCGTCATCATCAACCTTCCTCCATCACCAATTTCATGATGCTCACCACCGTGCGTGAGTAATTCCATCGTAAGCTTTCTGGACGGTGATGGGTTGGATGATATTTATCATGTAATCGAGTTAGTTTTGTTAGGTTTTGATCCCTAGTATCCATTATGTTCTGAGATTGATGTTGCTATGACTTTGCTATGCTTAATGCTTTTCACTAGGGCCTGAGTGCCATGATTTTAGATCTGAACCTATTATGTTTTCATGAATATATGTGATTTCTTGATCCTATCTTGCAAGTCTATAGTCACCTATTATATGTTATGATCCGTTAACCCCGAAGTGACAATAATCGGGATACTTACCGGTGATGACCATAGTTTGAGGAGTTCATGTATTCACTAAGTGTTAATGCTTTGGTCCGGTACTCTATTAAAAGGAGGCCTTAATATCCCTTAGTTTCCAATAGGACCCCGCTGCCATGGGAGGGTTGGACAAAAGATGTCATGCAAAAGTTCTTTTCCATAAGCACGTATGACTATATTCGGAATACATGCCTACATTATATTAATGAACTTGAGCTAGTTCTGTGTCACCCTATGTTATAACTGTTGCATGAGGAATTGCATCCGACATAATTATCCATCACTGATCCATTGCCTACGAGCTTTTCACATATTGATCTTTGCTTAGTTACTTTTCCGTTGCCTCTGTTACAATCACTACAAAACTCCTACTGTTACTTTTGCTACCGTTACCGCTACTGTCATACTACTTTGCTACTAAATACTTTGCTACAGATATTAAGTTTTCCAGGTGTGGTTGAATTGACAACTCAGCTGCTAATACCCTCGAAAACTGTTGCGATCCCCTATACTTGTGTGTTATCAAGACTATTTTCTGGCGCCGTTGCCGGGGAGCATAGCTCTATTATTTGAGTCACTTGGGATTTATATCTGCTGATCACTATGAAGAACTTGAAAGATAAAAGAACCAAGATTTTTCCCTCAACTACGAGGGGAGGTAAGGAACTGCCATCTAGCTCTGCACTTGATTCACCTTCTGTTTTGAGTAAACTTTTGACACCTACTCCTGCTATTCATTCTGATATGTCGCATGTTATTGATGATGCCACTTCTGCTTTGCATGATACTTATGATGAAACTACTCCTATGCTTGATAATACTGTGCCATTAGGTGAATTTCTTGATGAACAACTTGCTAGGGTTAGAGAGAATGAAATTATTGAAACTGATAATATTGATGAAAGTGATGATGAAGATTCTCCCCTAGATATGAATTGCCTGTTGTGCCTGAGGGTTATGTTATGGATGAAGAAACTGCTAGAGACTTTTTAGCTTTCAATGATAGATATGATCTTAAGAAATTATTAGCTAAGCTGAAAGAAAAATCCTTGAATGCTAGAATGAAATATGACCCTGCTTTTGCTACTTCACCTATCTGTATTTCCGATGAGGATTATGATTTCTCTGTCGATCCTGAGTTAGTTACTTTGGTTGAATCTGATCCTTTCTATGGCTATGAATCTGAAACTATTGTGGCACATCTTACTAAATTGAATGATATAGCCACCCTGTTCACTAATCATAAGAAAACTCGCTATTACTTTATCCTTAAGTTGTTTCCGTTCTCATTAAAGGGTGATGCTAAAACATGGTTTAATTCTCTTGATCCTGGTTGTGTGCGTAGTCCCCAGGATATGAGTTATTACTTCTCTGCTAAATATTTCCCCGCTCATAAGAAACAAGCTGCATTAAGGGAAATATATAATTTTGTGCAAATTGAAGAAGAGAGTCTCCCACAAGCTTGGGGGAGGCTTCTCCAATTACTTAATGCTTTGCCTAATCATCCTCTCAAGAAAAATGAAATACTTGATATATTTTATAATGGACTAACTGATGCTTCCAGAGACCACCTGGATAGTTGTGCTGGTTGTGTTTTCAGGGAAAGAACTGTTGATCAAGCTGAATTGCTATTGAATAATATGTTGAGTAATGAAAATGATTGGACACTTCCTGAACCAACTCCTAAGCCAACTCCGAAGAAAAGGGGTATTCTATTTCTCAGTCCTGAAGATATGCAAGAGGCAAATAAATATATGAAAGAAAAAGGTATTAAAGCTGAAGATGTTAAGAATTTGCCACCTATTGAAGAGATACATGGTCTTAATAACCCGACACAGGTAGTAAAGGTAAATTCTCTCTATAGATTTGATAAATGTGAAATCCCGTCTACTAAAATTGCTAGCCAATGCTTGGATGAGTTTGATGACTTTATGGTTAAACAAGAAGACTTCAATGCTTATGTTGGTAGACAATTGAAACGCAATGCTTATATGATTGAACACTTGAGTGATTATATGTCTAGAGTTAAAGGTGAACTTAAACTCATTAGTAAACATGCTTCTATGCTTACCACTCAAGTAGAACAAGTACTTAAAGCTCAGAATGATTTGCTAAATGAATTAAATAATAAGAAAAATGATAATGTTGTTAGAGTTGTGACTAGAGGGGGTAAAATGACTCAGGAACCTTTGTATCCTGAGGGCCACCCTAAGAGAATTGATAAATCTTCTCAGAGAACTAATGTTGATGCACCTAGTTCTTCTAAAAAGAAGAAAAAGAAAAATGATAGGACTTTGCATGCTTCTAGTGAACCTATTGTTGACACACCTGAGAATCCCAATGATATTTCTATTTTTTATGCTGAAACACAATCTGGTAATGAACATGAAGCTAGTGATAATTCTAATGATAATGTTCATGTTCATGCTCAACCTAGCAATGACAATGATGTAGAGATTGAACCTGTTGTTGATCTTAATAACCCACAATCAAAGAATCGACGTTATGATAAGAGAGATTTTGTTGCTAGGAAGCACGGTAAAGAAAGAGAAGCATGGGTTCAGAAACCCATGCCCTTTCCCCCTAAACCATCCAAGAAAAAGGATGATGAGGATTTTGAGCGCTTTGCTGAAATGATTAGACCTATCTTTTTGCGTATGCGTTTGACTGATATGCTTAAAATGAATCCTTATGCTAAGTATATGAAAGATATTGTTACAAATAAGAGAAAGATACTAGAAGCTGAAATTTCCACCATTCTTGTTAATTATACTTTTAAAGGTGGAATGCCAAAGAAACTAGGAGATCCCGGAGTACCAACTATACCATGCTCCATTAAAAGAAACTATGTTAAAACTGCTTTATGTGATCTTGGAGCCGGTGTTAGTGTTATGCCTCTCTCTTTTTATCGTAGACTCGAATTGAATAAGTTGACACCTACTGAAATATCTTTGCAAATGGCCAATAAATCAACTGCTATACCTGTCGGTATTTGTGAGGATGTGCCTGTTGTGGTTGCAAATGTTACTATTTTAACGGACTTTGTTATTCTTGATATTCCCGAGGACGATAGTATGTCTATTATTCTTGGTAGACCCTTTTTGAATACTGCATGGGCTGTTATTGATTGCAACAAAGGCAATGTCACTTTTCATGTTAATGGTAATGAGCATACGGTACACTTTCCGAGGAAACAACCTCAAGTCCATAGTATCAATTCTATTGGAAAAACTTCAACGATTACTATTGGAGATTTTGAATTTTTTCTTCCTATGGTCAAGAAGAAATATGATATTCTTATTGTTGGGGATGTGCATATCCCCGATGAGGTAACCTAGTGTTATTCGAAAATTCTCCGGTTTCATGTTATTCGAAAAGAGTTTGTTAACAAGACTTGATCAACTTTGTTAGTGGATTCCTTTTGATGAGCATGAGATGGATGAAGTTAGAAAGCACAACTCTGTGTACCCTCCTTTTACTTTCTGTTATTTAGATTAAATAAAGCAAAAATAGTATTTTCTGTCGGTTTTCTGAATTATCCTTGCATTAAAAATACCCCAAAAATAAAAGTTCTCCAATTGTCCTAAAAATTTAATATGATTTTTTCTAGAATATTTAAGAATATTTGGCATTGAGAACACACTAGGGGACCCACAATGTGCCCACGAGGGTGGAGGGCGCTCCAACCCCCCTGGGGCATGCGCCCTGCCTCCTGGACCCCACGTGGGCCCCCTCCACTTATTCTTGCACCCACACACTTCGTCTTCCTCCAGAAAAAATCATCCACTAGCTCAAACCCGTGTTCTAGCTCGTCCTACTGCCATTTTCAATCTCCTTGCTCAAAGCTCCATTCACAAAACTGCTTTGGGGGATTGTTCTCCGTTATGTGACTCCACCAATGGTCCAATTAGTTTTTGTTCTAATTCTTTATTTATTGCAATTTTTTGTTGCTTAGGTGACACTGTTCTTGAGCTTGCATGTCAAATTTATATGGTCCCAAGTAGTTTTAATGCATGATATGGCCTCTAGGCACTTGTGGGAGTAGTTGCTATCAATTTTGTTGAGTTTGGTTCACTTTTATTTTGAGTTACTAAAAATTTCAGAAATTTTTCAGAGGAAGAAATATGTTTAGGAAAATGTACCAAGGTGGTTCCTCAAAGAAGCAAGGACCTAGCCTCGCGATACGTGAGTCGGACTATGAACTACCAAGAGAAGCTCAAGTGCGGCCTTGTGAATGGTCGTCAGAAGATTTTATGGTCCAAGCAGGAATTAAGGAGGAATTTGACGCGTATGTGCGTAATGCTGAACTTGAGGGCTTCGTGTCAGATAAGTGCCCCTAACATTATCACTTAACTGATTCCTTTGTGAGAAGGTTTAAATTTACATCATCACGCAATTCTCCCACTATCCTATTTGATCTCTATTATAAATCTTATACCATGGATTTAGAAGATTTTAATATTGCTTGTAAACTCCCGCAGTGGGGTAATGCTAGTGAACCTCGCAAATTTGAATATAAAGACTTTCTTGCTATCATTACCGTGGGGGGATCTAGGGAAATCACACAAGCTACCATAGGGAGCATTCATTTTCCTTCCATACATTATTTTGCTCTCTTTGTGGGTAGATGCATTAACGGTAAAGATGAGGCTTGTCACATGTGCATTCCAAATCTTAGTGTCCTCAAGAGTGTTGTATTAGGTGATAAACAATATAACTTGGGGGCTATTGTTGCACGTAGGTTGCATCTTAATAGTTTAAGTGGAGACTTGTTTGGTGGATTTATGCAACTCGTGTAGCTAATTTTCTTGAGATACCCATACATGAGAATGATATTGAGTTGCCTCCTGCTTATCTAGATTTTAATGCTATGGTTCGCCATCAGTTTATTGTGAGGAATGAACAACCTCTCCAGTATCGACTAATCTTTGACAGGCGTCGCACTGTCCATGTTGCTCTCCCTGCTCCTGCTTTCTTTGACTTTCATACAAAAGGGAGATATGTTATAACAAGGGAGGAGGCGAACGAGTATGAGAGGAGGACAGAGGCAGCTCGCCTCCAAGCTGAAGCTCTTCAGACAGTAGCTGCTGCATCTTAGTATGGCCCCAGGTTCAACTTCGGATATCCACCAGGCCATCCGTGGGCATAGACCAACTTAGGCCAAAAGCCTAAGCTTGGGGGAGTACGTATTTCTCACCGACATTACATTCATGTTCACACACTCATTCTAGTTGTCGATGCTCATACTTTTTCATTGTATCATCCATGCTAGTTTATTTTCTTTTTAAGCCTTCTTCTTGTGTGTTTGAAAACCCTTAATAAAAACCAAAAAAGTAGTTGTAGCTTTTAGCTAGTTTACTTTCCATGCTTGTAGTAGTAGTAATTAAAAGAAAACACCAAAAGATTTCTCATTCTTCTTTTACTTGTTGGGAGCTTTCCCGTGTAAATAGTTTTATTTATTTTCTTTTCTTTGGGGGTCGAGAGGAGAAGACCATGATGAAAATGTTGAAGCGGCTCTCATTTGAATTATTGTTGATCTAACCAAGAGCCCATATTACCTTGTATTCTCCCTTGTATTGAATGCTTGCAGATTCCAACTTAGTCCAATGCACGCACACTATTATTATTATCCACACCATTCGGTTGTGCAAGTGAAAGGCAATAATGATGAAATATGATGGACTGATTGAGATGAGAGAAGCTAGTATGAACTCGACCTCTCTTGTTTTTGTAAATATGATTAGTTCATCATTCCTGATAGCCTATTATGAATGAAACATGTTTGCAATGACAATTAGAGATTATAGTTGCTCATGCCATGCTTAATTAGCTAGGAGTTTATAATGGTTTACCTTGTGTGCCAACATGCTATTAAAATGGTTGTGATGTGGTATGATAGGGTGGTATCCTCCTTTGAACGATTCGAGTGGCTTGATTGGCACATGTTCACGCATGTAGTTGAAACAAAATCAACATAGCCTCCACGATATTTATGTTCATGGTGAATTATATCCTACTCATGCTTGCACTTAGTGTTGATTAATTTTAATGCATGTTCATGACTGTTGTCGCTCTCTAGATGGTCGCTTCCCAGTCTCTTTCTAGCCTTCACTTGTACTAAGCGGAAATAATGCTTGCGCATCCAACTCCATAAACCCCAAAAGTTATTCCATATGAGTCCACCATACCTTCCTATATGCGGTATCTACCTGTCGTTCCAAGTAAATTTGTATGTGCCAAACTCTAAACCTTCAAATGAAATTCTATTTTGTATGTTCGAATAGCTCATGTATTAACTAGGGTTGTCTATATCTTCCATACTAGGCGGGTTATTCTCAAGAGGAGTGGACTCCGCTCCTCACTCACGAGAAAATGGCTGGTCACCGGGATGCCCAGTCCCATGCTCAAATCAAATCAAAATAATTGCAAACAAAACTCCCCCGGGATTGTTGATAGTTGGAGGCACCCGTTGTTTCGGACAAGCCATGGATTGATGTTTGTTGGTGGTAGGGGGAGTATAAACTTTACCATTCTGCTTGGGAACCACCTATAATGTGTGTAGCATGGAAGATATCGAGATATCTCGGTTGTTATGTTGACAATGAAAGTATACCGATCAAAATATTATTCATCTCTATTTCAAAACCGAGCTCTGGCACCTCTACAAATCCCTGCTTCCCTCTGCGAAGGGTCTATCTATTTACTTTTATGTTGAGTCATCATTCTCTTATTAAAAAGCATGAGTTGGAGA
Organism: Triticum aestivum; assembly: GCF_018294505.1. Classification (NCBI taxonomy): domain Eukaryota; kingdom Viridiplantae; phylum Streptophyta; class Magnoliopsida; order Poales; family Poaceae; genus Triticum; species Triticum aestivum. The sequence goes on from NC_057797.1 coordinate 616,417,211, forward strand.
GCACCGCTGTCATTTGCCTGTATTATTATTAGTTTACATTGAGTATGACTGTGACTGGATCTCTTTTACCATGAATTACAATTTCCAGTCAGCCCTTGATCTTCAGGGGTGCTCTGCATTTATGTTTTCTGGTCTCAGAAAGGGCTAGCGAGATACCATCTTGTTATATCATATTATGATTGTTTTAATAAAGTGTTGTCATCCAAGATTTATTATTATTGCTCGCTAGTTGATTATGCCATTGATATGAGTAAACATGGGACCTAAATGTTATTGTGAATATGGTTAGTTCATTATCTTTGTTGAAAACTTATCTACTTTTCCAAACACTTTTGCCCTTGTTTTGGACTCTAACTTGCATGATTTGAATGGAACTAACCCGGACTAACGCTGTTTTCAGCAGAATTGCCATGGTGTTATTTTTGTGCAGAAATAAAAGTTCTCGGAATTACCTGAAAATCAACGGAGAATATTTTTGGAATATATAAAAAAATACTGGTGAAAGAATCAAGGCCAGGGGGCCCACACCTTGTCCACGAGGGTGGGGGCGCGCCCACCCTCTAGGGCGCGCCCCCTACCTCGTGGGCCCCCTGGTGCTCCACCGACCTCAACTCCAACTCTATATATTCACGTCCGGCGAGAAAAAAAATCAAAGAGAAGGATTCATCGCGTTTTACGATACGAAGCCGCCGCCAAGACCTAATCTCTCTCGGGAGGGCTGATCCGGAGTCCGTTCGGGGCTTCGGAGAGGGGAATTTGTTGCCAACGTCATCATCAACCTTCCTCTATCACCAATTTCATGATGCTCACCACCGTGCGTGAGAAATTCCATCGTAGGCTTGCTAGACGGTGATGGGTTGGATGAGATTTATCATGTAATTGAGTTAGTTTTGTTAGGGTTTGATCCCTAGTATCCATTATGTTCTGAGATTGATGTTGCTATGATTTTGCTATGCTTAATGCTTGTCACTAGGGCCCGAGTGCCATGATTTCAGATCTGAACCTATTATGTTTTCATGAATATATGTGAGTTCTTGATCCTATTTTGCAATTCAATAGACACCTACTATGTGTTATGATCCGGTAACCCCGAAGTGACAATAATCGGGACCACTCCCGGTGATAACTATAGTTTGAGGAGTTCATGTATTCACTAAGTGTTAATGCTTTGTTCCGGTAATCTATTAAAAGGAAGCCTTAATACCCCGTAGTTTCTGATAGAACCCCGCTGCCACGGGAGGGTAGGACAAAAGATGGCATGCAAGTTCTTTTTCATAAGCACGTATGACTATATTCGGAATACATGCCTACATTACATTGATGAACTGGAGCTAGTTCTAAGTCACCCTATGTTATAACTGTTGCATGAGGAATCGCATCCGACATAATTATCCATCATTGATCCATTGACTACGAGCTTTTCACATATTGATCTTTGCTTAGTTACTTTTCCGTTGCCTCTGTTACAATCACTACGAAACTGCTACTGTTACTTTTGCTACCGTTACCGCTAATATCATACTACTTTGCTACTAAATACTTTGTTGTAGATATTAAGTTTTCCAGGTGTGGTAGAATTTACAACTCAGCTACTGATACTTGAGAATATTCTTTGGCTCCCCTTGTGTCGAATCAATAAATTTGGGTTGAATACTCTACCCTCGAAAACTGTTGCGATCCCATGTACTTGTGGGTTATCAATTGTCATTTGATTAACGGGATCACATCATTAGAGAATGATGTGATTGACTTGACCCATCCGTTAGCTTAGCACGATGATCATTTAGTTTGTTGCTATTGCTTTCTCCATAACTTATACATGTTCCTATGACTATGAGATCATGCAACTCCCGAATACCGGAGGAACACTCAATGTGCTATCAAATGTCACAACGTAACTGGGTGACTATAAAGATGCTCTACAGGTGTCTTCGGTGGTGTTTGTTAACTTGGCATAGATCGAGATTAGGATTTGTCACTCCGAGTATCGGAGATGTATCTCTGGGCCCTCTCGGTAATGCACATCACTATAAGCCTTGACAGCAATGTGACTAATGAGTTAGTTGCGGGATGATGCATTATGGAACGAGTAAAGAGACTTTCTGGTAACTAGATTAAACTAGGTATTGAGATACCGGCGATCGAATCTCGGGCAAGTAACATACCGATGACAAAGGGAACAACGTATGTTGTTATGCGGTTTGACCGATGAAGATCTTCATAGAATATGTAGGAACCAATATGAGCATCCAGGTTCCGCTATTGGTTATTGACCGTAGATGAGCCTCGGTCATGTCTACGTAGTTCTCAAACCCGTAGGGTCCGCATGCTTAACGTTCGGTGACGATTGGTATTATGAGTTTATGTGTTTTGATGTACCAAAGGTTATTTGGAGTCCCAGATGTGATCACGGACATGACGAGGAGTCTCAAAATGGTTGAGACCTAAAGATTGATATATTGGACTGCTATATTCAGACACTGGAAGTGTTCCGGGTAATTTTGGAGAAAACCGGAGTGCCAGAGGGTTACCGGACCCCCCCCCCTGAGGAACTAATGGGCCACTAATACGTCTCCAACGTATGTATAATTTTTGATTGTTCCATGCTATTATATTATCTGTTTTGGATGTTTAATGGGCTTTAATATACCTTTTTATATTATTTTTTGGACTAACCTACTAACCAAAGGCCCAGTGCGAATTGTTGTTTTTTTGCCTATTCCAGTGTTTCACAGAAAAGGAATATCAAACGGAATCTGTTGGGGATATTACCACTGGGTGTAAACCGGCTTACTTGGGTCGGGTTAACGTCATAGTGGTATAAGCAGGTGAAGGCCCAAGGCCTATAGTCGGTTTAGAATCTGTATCAGTAAAACCGACCTGATGTATAGCTTGTATTGTAAGTTAGGAATAGAGAGATACCGACCGAGATACGAATATGAACCGGCTGGGACTCTATGGACCGACGGGCGTCACCCATGTATATAAGGGGACGACCCGGCGGCGGTTCAGGGGACAACCACAACTCGGGCCTAGGCGAAGCTTGTTTGCTCCCTAGCCATCGAGACCTCATCAATTCTATCACAACTAGACGTAGGCTTTTACCTTCATCGAAGGGGCCGAACTAGTATAAACCCACGTGTCTTTGTGTCTGCTTTAACCCCTTCAAGTAAACTTGTAGCGATGGCTCCACGACCAAGTCCTTTCGCTAGGACATCTGCCGTGACAAATCCACGACAGTTGGCGCCCACCGTGGGGCTATCGCACGGTGGTTTGGCGATCTTGGAGGGCAAGCTCAAAGGACTCGAAGGCTATGTTGTGGGCCGGATGACCAAGGGTCGTCGGGGCAGGATCTACATCGATGATGCAGGATGGGGTCCGGAGGCCGATTCAATTGAGTATGGTTACCGGGTCCCCTTTGGCAGCGTACACATCTTCATCGGCAAGATCGGTGAGCCTGGGCCTGAGCCGGACATCTACACCAACCCCGTCGAGACGGCTCAGCGTGCGAGCTTTACTCAGGTCAAACCGGCCATGAAGCGTGCCTTCGTTGAAGTCATCTATGGAGGAGGGCATGAGGATGAATCAGAACATGATAGCGAGACTGTCGTCTATTCTGGCGACGAGTCCTCGACCGGAGAGACCGAGTCGCTATACCGGATGCAAGACGATCAAGTTAGGGGTTGTTCCGATGGCGACAGTATTCCGGACCCCCCAGGCCAGATCAACCAGGTTGGAATATTCATGGCTGGCACCCAGGCGGCGAATTATTCTTCAACTACCGCAGCAATGCTCTCCGAATCTGCAGCGGCAGCGGCAGCAGGGGCAGGAGGTCTTGTGCGCCCGCCGGTTCAAGTTCTATCTGATATGTTTGACGCACTGGCCGCGCTTATGGCAGAGGATGACCCGGCGGATCAAGATGCTCATAATGCAGAAATCGCGAAGGTGAGAGAGCAGATCGTGCAAGCCAAAGCGGATCTGGCAGCAGAAAAAGACTGGATGGCCGCAGAGCGGGCCGCTTTGGACGCACAGGCCTATAAACTCATGCTTGACCAGAATGCATCACATGAGGTTTTAAAGCGAAAGCACAGATCACGCCTGCCGCTAGGGTTTGACCCCCGAAATCTCTTTCACACTCCGGGAGCTGGACCCAGTAATCCACCACAGTACCAGGAGACAAATCGGATTGAGGCGCCAGGGCCAGGAGCGACGGTCCAACCTCGCCTGATGGAGCCCCCTCAACAAAATATTGCGATGCCTCCACCGGTGCAGACGCCCCCGGGTCATTATTCAAATCCTATGGACAACCTTGTTGCGGCCGCAACACGGTTAGAGGCCATCCCGGTCGAAGGGGATTCTCCGCAAGCAGTAGAAACACGGCGGGTTAAGGAGCTTCTCCGGACCGCGCTGATGCAGCAGGAGGCATACTCATACAGCCGTGATCGGATTCATTCTACGCCCCGTCCGAGCCGGAGTTACAGCAGGCGCATAGATGAACCGGCCATATCAAGCAACGCGCACGGCCGTGAAGCGGCCCATGGTGATGACCCGGCGGGTGGTGTTGTCGATGCTCGGGATGCGGTGAACCGGGCCCGGGCACAGAGGGAGGCCGAGTTAGCAGCACAGGATAATGCGGGCCAGCTTACACCGGTTCGTTCTGCCACCTTTGCCGGACCAGGAATCACATCCACTCTGGGAGTGCCTTGCTTGATCCCTGCTTTGCGTAGTGTGCGCCTGCCTAAGGATTTCAAGGGCCCACGCAAGGTGCCGAATTATACCGCTGATTTACCCCCTGAGGCATGGATAGAGAGTTATGAGATGGCCATGGAAATGCTGGATGTGGATGAGGCTGCATGTGCCAAATATTTCACCATGATGCTCGAAGGCACGGCTCGTACTTGGTTAAAGAGCCTACCGCCCAATTCTATCAGCTCTTGGGCCCAGTTGCGGAGCCGGTTTATACAGAATTTCAAGGATACATGTAAGCAGCCCAAGTCCATAGTAGACCTGGCGGCTTGTGTCCAGGAAGAAGGAGAGTCAACGACCCACTGGGTGCGTCGCGTTTCGGAAATTTTGCACTCGTCTGACAGGATTAATGCTGACTCTGCGGTCTTAACTCTGGAAGGCAACTGCCGGTTTGAGCCTCTAAAATTGAAACTGGGACGCATGAAGCGACTCTGTAATGACATGGGAACCCTCATGGCTGCCCTAGTGAAGTATGCCGATTCGGACAGTACCAAGGATCCCGAGCTTAATGATAATGAAGCAAGGAAGGGAAAGAAGGATAGCAGCTCCAGACAGCAGCAGAATAAACTAGTGGGTCATGGAAACGGAGGCAAGCGCAAGGCGGACGGCAGCGTGGACTTTGTGGCTAACACTAACGCACAGGACAGGGGGCAGCGGCACAGAGGTAAACCGACAAATCATAACGGGGCTCCCAATCCTAGTGCAAGCCGTTTGAACTATTTGTTGAATCAGCCTTGCCCAAAGCACGGGACGAAGGAGGCACCGGCTAGCCATCTTTGGAAAGATTGCTACATCATGCAGGAGTTCAAGAACTCTAATGCTTTCCGGTATGATCACGGATCAGGTGGCGGTTCAGGATCCGGTTTCAGCGGGCCGGATCACGATGGGGTTTCCGGTTCAGGACGTAATCAGGGCGGTCACAACTACCAGAATAATCAGAACAACCAGCAGCAGCAGCAGCAGTCAGGCTATCAGAGCCAGCAGCAGCAGCAGCCGTCGGGCTATCAGAGCCAGCCAAAGCAGTTGAGCAATGGGCAGTACCATGTCTTCACAACGGGCTTGGATAAGCGTGACCGAAAGCTCCACCAACGAGCGGTAAATTCTGTTGAACCGGCCTTACCGCGTTACTTACGCTAGTCAGAGCAGCCCATCGTGTGGAGCAGAGAAGATCACCCGCTCAGGGTTGATAATCCGGGTCAGTTAGCATTGGTGGTGGACCCTCAGGTGGGGGGTTATAAATTCACCAAGGTACTCATGGATGGAGGAAGCAGTATTAACATACTGTATTATGAGACATTCAGGCGCATGGGACTAACTGACAAGGATCTCAGGCCGTCAAATACGGTGTTCCATGGTGTTGTGCCAGGCAAATCTGCATATCCTGTTGGTAAAATAGCTCTAGATGTGACTTTTGGAGACGAGCATGACTCCCGGTCGGAAAAATTGAGCTTCGAAGTGGTGAAGATCCGAAGCCTGTATCACGCCTTGTTTGGGCGACCGGCTTATGCCAAATTCATGGCGCGGCCTTGTTATATCTACTTACAGCTCAAGATGCCGGGTTACAAGGGGACGATAACGATTCACGGGAACCGTCGGATCGCTTTGGAATGTGAAGAGGGTGATGCGGCTTACGCAGAGTCGGTCTGTGCCACGGAAGAGTTGAAGTATTATAAGGACAATGTCGATCCGGCGGATATGACCCCTTTAAAGAAGCCAACTACAGAGCATGATTCAGATCTGAAGTTCAAATCGGCAGCTGAGACCAAGCTTGTTGACTTCGTGCCCGGCGATTCATCCAAGCAGTTCACTATCAGTGCCAACCTGGATCCCAAATAGGAAAGCGCGCTCATCGAGTTCATCCGTGAGAATCGGGACATTTTTGCATGGAAGCCATCTGACATGCCAGGTGTACCGAGGGAACTCGCTGAGCACACTCTTAATGTGGATCCTAAATATAAACCGGTGAAACAGTTCCTCCGCCGGTTTAACGAAGAAAGACGCAAAGCCATTGGAGAGGAAGTGGCCAGGCTTTTAGCAGCTGGTTTTATTATTGAGGTGTTCCATCCAGAGTGGCTTGCTAATCCGGTGCTAGTTCTTAAGAAAAACGGCACTTGGCGTATGTGTGTGGATTATACAGATCTTAACAAAGCCTGTCCTGCAGACCCTTTTGCCCTCCCCCGTATTGATCAGATCATTGATGCCATGACGGGTTGTGAGCGTTTCAGTTTTTTGGATGCATACTCTGGATATCATCAGATCAAGATGGCGGTTAAGGACCAGGAGAAAACAGCATTCATCACTCCCTTTGGAGCCTTCTGTTATGTATCTATGCCCTTCGGGCTCAAGAGTGCCCAAGCCACCTATCAACAGTGTGTACAGAATTGCCTGCATGAGCAGATCGGCCGCAATGTGCACGCATATGTAGATGACATTGTAGTAAAATCAAGGCAGAAGGAGACACTGGTGGATGATTTAAAGGAGACCTTTGACAACTTGCGAGCTTACAGGATGATGCTTAATCCGGCCAAGTGTGTTTTCGGTGTTCCAGCAGGCAAGTTGCTGGGTTTCTTGGTGTCTAACAGAGGAATTGAGGCTAACCCGGAGAAGATTACGGCTATTACATCTCTGGCTAAACCGGAGTGTATCAACGATGTTCAGCGTTTGGCGGGCCGAATCGCTGCGCTGAGCCGGTTTATCAGCCGCCTCGGGGAGAAGGCTATCCCTTTGTACCAACTGCTGAGGAAGACAGACAATTTCATCTGGAGTACAGCTGCTGACGAGGCATTTGAGGATTTGAAGCGGCAGTTAGCCAATCCGCCTGTTCTTGCAGCTCCAGTCGACAAGGAGCCACTATTATTATACGTAGCGGCTAATGCTCGGGCAGTTAGTGTGGCTATTGTGGTAGAGCGCAAAGAGGCAGGCAAGGAATATCCGGTTCAGCGGCCGGTTTATTATATCAGTGAGGTGATGATTGAGTCCAAGCAAAGGTATCCGCATTGGCAGAAGCTGGTCTATGGTGTTTTTATGGCCAGTCGAAAATTGAAGCAGTATTTTCAAGGGCACCCCATCACAGTGGTCAGTTCAGCTCCCTCGGGTGATATTATACAGAATCGGGAGGCGACTGGCCGGATTGCCAAGTGGGCTATAGAGCTGGGGCCACACGGTCTGAAGTACGTGCCTCGGACGGCCGTGAAGTCTCAAGCACTTGTTGATTTCATCAATGATTGGACGGAATTACAGGCACCAGAGGAGAAGCCGGATCACACATATTGGACTATTCATTTTGATGGGTCCAGGCAATTGGAAGGCTCGGGGGCTGGAGTCGTATTAACTTCCCCGCGAGGTGATAAGTTTTGTTACGTTCTCCACTTAATGTTCCCTTGTACTAATAATGCAGCTGAGTATGAAGCCTTGCTCCATGGTCTGTGGATGGCTAAAGAGATGAATTTAAGCCGGGTCAAGTGTTTTGGTGACTCAGACCTAGTGGCTCAACAGGTGTCTGGCACTTGGGATTCTAAGGACCCGCTCATGGCTGCGTATCGTCGGGAAGTGGATAATATTGCAGGTTGTTTCAAGGGTTATCAAGTGGATCATGTGGACCGTCGGAAGAATGAAGCGGAGGATGCTTTAAGCCGGTTGGGCTCTCAGCGTAAACCGGTCCCGCCTAACGTCTTTTTGGATGTGTTGCACAATCCGTCAGTCAAGCTCCCAGGTGAAGCGGATTTGGCCATTCCTGATCCGGAGTCCCAATTGGTGGCAGCCCTGCATGTTATTCCGGATTGGACAGTTCCTTATCTTGCGTACATGACAAGGGGGGAGCTGCCAGAGGATGAGATTCTGGCCAAGCAGATAGTCCGGCGATCCAAGTCTATGACGATTGTCAATGGTGAATTACATCATTGCAGTGTATCAGGGGCGTTTCAACGTTGTGTCTCTCCTGAAGAAGGCTGTGAAATCTTAAGAGAAATCCATGAAGGGGATTGTGGGCACCACGCCGGTTCAAAGTCTCTGGTTGCAAAGGCGTTTCGTCATGGGTTCTACTGGTTGACAGCTCATGCTGACGCGGAGGATTTGGTTAAACGGTGTGATGGATGTCAGAAATTTTCAAGGCGTGCTCATGTGCCGGCTCAGGAGTTGAAGATGATCCCAATAACATGGTCGTTTGCAACTTGGGGGCTAGACATGGTTGGACCTTTTAAAAGATCCAAGGATAAGAAAACTCACCTTTTGGTGGCAGTTGACAAATTTACCAAGTGGGTTGAAGTGGAGCCTGTCAGCAAGTGTGATGCAGCAACAGCGGTACAGTTCATCAAGAAGGTGATTTTCTGGTTTGGTTTTCCACACAGTATCATTACTGATAATGGTACCAATTTATCCAAGGGTGCTATGAAGGAGTTCTGTGAACGTGAACACATCCGACTTGATGTGTCGTCAGTAGCACACCCCCAGTCCAATGGACAGGCAGAACGAGCTAATCAGGAAATCTTGCGAGGCATCAAACCCCGGCTTTTGGTCCCATTGCAAAGAACACCAGGATGTTGGGTTGAAGAGCTGCCATCTGTATTATGGAGTATCAATACTACGCCAAACCGGTCCACAGGATACACGCCTTTTTCATGGTCTATGGAGCAGAGGCAGTTCTCCCTAGTGACATCCGGCACGATTCGCCTCGTGTGGCAGCTTATGTTGAGGCAGATAATGAGACAGCACGACAAGATGCTTTGGACCTATTGGACAAAGAGCGTGATATAGCGGCTGCCCGTTCGGCGATTTACCAGCAAGATCTTCGTCGCTATCACAGTCGCCGGGTTAGAACCAGAACTTTTCAAGAAGGAGATTTGGTGCTTCGATTCATCCAAGATCAAACGGATATGCACAAGTTATCCCCACCTTGGGAGGGACCTTTCGTAGTCAGCAAGAATCTGCACAACGGGTCGTATTATCTGATTGATATTCGAGAGCATCAAGACTCACGTACATCAGAAGAGGAGACCAACAGACCGTGGAATATAGCTCATCTTCAGCCTTACTATACTTGAGCCATTGGCTCTATTTATGTACATATCATGACAATGTATATATTATCTTTGATATATCAAACCGGAGCCTCAGCCGAAGCGGGGTCTCTGTCTTTCTCATCATGCGAGGTTACACGGAATGGTTCTGTCTAAAGCGGCCTCCGGTTTACCCTTTGACATTTGTTTTATATCACTGGGGGCTTTGGTCGTGTCCGAACCAACGAACACCCTTTGATAGGCGACAGCCACCAGATCATTTGGGGACCGAGTCGCTATACCGGATGCAAGACGATCAAGTTAGGGGTTGTTCCGATGGCGACAGTATTCCGGACCCCCCAGGCCAGATCAACCGGGTTGGAACATTCACGGCTTTAGCCCAGTCGGTTGTGCACGTTGAGTTGAAACAGCAGGTCATGGAGTGTATTTGCCGCTGTACGACCGTCAGTTCATCTACCACCGGTTTAAGGGCCGCTTCAGCATTTTCTGCTCTTTTGGTTAAACCGGCCTTATCAGTGGCCCAGTCAGCTCGCTCTTTCTTGAAATTTTTCTTCGGTCGTTCAGCAGTGTTCAAAGCGCTGGTTAATTCTTCCTTGGATTTATCTGTTTCAGCTTGCTGGGTCTTCAGGGCCTCCTGCAAATCGGCAATTCGGCCCTCCTTGATTTTAATCTCAGCCTGCATACAGATGACATTTTAAAATTTTTCACAGTCAAGACAAGAAATTGAAGTACCAACCACATAAACAAAGTTATATGCCTGATACTTGGGGGCTAATGTATCTTCAATTTTTTTTTTGTATATTGCTCAACTACAAAGTCCCAAGCTCAATACAAGTATTCAACTTGGCACTTGGGGGCTAATGGCTATTTGATCAAGTTCTGCTTTAAGGACAGCTTTTTAGCCCCGGTTTGATTATGCTAAACCGGCCCTTGAGGGTTATACCGATGGATTTCAATAATTATATATTCAGGATCAAGTCCCAGTTTGACCAAGGTCACAAACCGGCCCTTGGGGGCTACCGGGAGGAATGCAAGAGCAGAAGAGAAAGAAGGAATTTACCTCAAATTTATCCCTCATCATTTTGACCAGGCCAGCTTCACAGTCACGGCTAGTGTAAAGCCGGTTTAAATAGCCAGAATGAAGATCTTGCACATTCAGAGCGGCATATGTTTCCAATTCGACATCCCATTTTCCTTTATTCAAAGAGGAAGAATCCTCTTTGATGGTATGCCTGGTAAGAGTGGTAGGATTCCCGGGTTCAGAACGGCCTACACCGGTAATCACAACCTCATCATCTTTTGATTCGCCGGTTTGGGTTGGTGCGGCCGTTTTGTCAGCAGGAGTGTAGGATTTTTCAATCTGGACAGAACTGGCAGGCGGATCAGCAGACGCTGGAGCATTAGTAAGACCTTCTTCAGGGATAATGTCATCTTGCAGAGGAGGATCATTGGGGATATCTTCAGAAATAAACACTTCATGATCCGGCGCTTGGTCATGTTCCGGGGCCACATTTTCTTCAGCCGCTTTATCCAGGCGGGCTTTTTTGCTTGGTTTCGGTTTAGCCCTGGAAGAAAATAAAAATTAAGGAAAAGTGTAAACCATTGCGCAACGTACTGGAAGCATATGATCGGTTGAACTTACCCAGCAACTGTTTTCAAAGGTGGTAGCTGGGTGGCTGACGATTCACCAGATGAGGAATGAGAAGTGACCTGATAATCGGAGTCGGATGGATTAAGAGGTTGACGGAAGAAACCCGCTTTACAATTTAAATCAATAAAAAGGTCGGAGACCTCGGAGCGGCATTTTCGAACCGGACTGTTTGGTAAACCGGCAGAGGTAACTACCTGGCCACTGTGCCGGGTTGTGCGGCGAGCTTCGTGTTGCTGGGTCTTCATAAGAAATTGGGAATCCAGATAAGCAAGAGGATGAGAAAATTTAACTTTTCGGTTTGCCCGGCGAAATTTTGGCAAAGGCAAGATTTCTGAATCAGAAGAGAGAATGGTTACCTCAACGAAAGCCGCATTGCTGGCTTCAGCATCATCCTAACAAACATCATCATCAATAAGGCGTGTAAAAAGTAAGCCAAGTGAATCAAGTTCTATCTCAAGATCCGGTTTACCCACATCATCATCAATGGCCGGGTCAGACGAAGCGGTGGTTTTTCTCTTATGAGCTGGTTTCTTGACAACCTTGGTCTTGGGCCGGGTTGGCCGTCCTGCCTTTTCCGTTTTGTCTTGAGGAAGTTTCTTACTCCAGAACGGATTATCACCCTGGATCAGCAGCAATTAAAATGTTGAACATATAAAATAGTAACTCGGATCAACAATAAAGCAATTGAAATATTATTGCTGGCGGTTTGTTGGTGGTGCAATACGGAAGCAGACCGGTTTGAGCACAGAGGTGCTCCGGTTCATTCAGCATCTTCTTCACAGATTCTGTGACTTCATCCTCAGGGAGTTGGATTTTAGTGTGTCGGAGTGGGTCATCGACACTATCAGTATACCCACACATCAAATTTGGGCGCCGGCTTAGAGGCAAAATACTCCATGATATCCAGCAGCGTGCAATGTCTATTCCTGTTAAACCGTTGGCCATGAAAGCCCGGAGCTTGGACAGTTGAGGAGCATATTTAATTCTCTCCTTGGCGTTTAGCCTTTGTGGAAAGGGGTGAGTGTTGCTGAGCCGTTCCGGACGGAAGCCAGGCAAGGGATTTTCGTTGTCAGGAGATGTATCCTTGCAATAAAACCAAGTTACGTTCCATTCCTTGGGGTGTGTATGGAGTTTGACGTGAGGGTAGGTGATTTCTTTCCTCTTCTGAATGGCCATACCGCCCAGTTCGATATTAGGGCCGTCAGTGAATTCAGTACGACGGTTCAGATGAAAGAGGTCTCTGAATAACTCGACGGAAGGCTCCTCTTGAAGGTATGCCTCAGAAAGTACTTGAAAGTGACATAGGTTGGTGACGGAGTTGGGGCCAATATCCTGTGGACGGAGTTGAAAGTTGGCTAACACGTCCCGATAAAATTTGGAGCCGGGCGGTTTGAAGCCCCGGGCCATATGATCTGTGAAGACCACGACCTCTCCTTCCTGGGGTGTAGGAGGACATTCATCTCCAGGAACCCTCCAACGAATCGTGTCTTTGCTATCCAAAGCACCAATCAGGACTAGGTCGTTCAGCTGTGATTCTGTGACACGGGAGGGAACCCAATTACACTCGTACACTTGTTTGGCCATGACAAGATCTACAAGGAATGAATGATTCGGTTCAAGCATATGCCGGATAAAACGGTGGTGATCTAATTACGGTAAACCGGAGGCAATACCATAAACCGGTCTTCTACAACGCAGCATCAGATGGATTCTGGCGGTTCAACCAGGGGACTAATGATATATATACTGGTCTAGCTATTTTTTCTCTATGGTGAAGTTAAACCGCCTGGCCTAAGTATCGGAAGCAATCGAAACTATGGATAACTAGTTATGCAGAAACAAGTTTCACAAAGTTATGTTACAGCCACGGATCTACAGCAAGCTCATAAAAAAACAGGAAGTATTTTGAAGACTAAGACGGAAACAGAAGTGAACCATTGAGTGGATAGATGCGGGAGATCTATAAGTCTGGATGAGAAATGGTAAGCGGATGCTAAAGGGATCGCTACTAAACACAGCAAGAGTTCACGGATGCATTCAAGATCAGAGAGCAGCTATGAACGCGCGATGAACATAGCAGGAACATGGAACCCTAAGAATAGATCTAGGTTAAGAGGGAGAGAGAACTTACCAGGAACGGAGAGGATGCGGAAGGACGCCGCGACACTCTGGTACGTGCAGGTTGATGCAGCGGCCTGAGACGAGGCAGAGGTTGACGGTGGTGGCGGAGCTCCAAGGCCGGCGACGTAAGGAAGAAGAAGAAGAAGGGACGAAGGGGAAGAAGAAGGAAATGACCCTTCGGTCTTATTTATAAGGCAACTGAGCTAGGTCAAACGCGCGAATCCAGGAGCTGTCATTAAGAGGGCGTTATGAATTTCATAATGATGTCATGCCGGTTTATAGTAGCCAAAACTGATGACGTCATGCCGGTTTACAGTGACCAAAAATGATGACGACATGGAGATTTGCCAATTAACAAAAGACATCCAAGACGCAAGATGGTGTGAAGGATTGACATGAACCAGTTCAAATCAATCTGGGGCCTAATGTTGGGGATATTACCACTGGGTGTAAACCGGCTTACTTGGGCCGGGTTAACGTCATAGTGGTATAAGCAGGTGAAGGCCCAAGGCCTATAGTCGGTTTAGAATCTGTATCAGTAAAACCGACCTGATGTATAGCTTGTATTGTAAGTTAGGAATAGAGAGATACCGACCGGGATACGAATATGAACCGGCTGGGACTCTATGGACCGACGGGCGTCACCCGTGTAAATAAGGGGACGACCCGGCGGCGGTTCAGGGGACAACCACAACTCGGGCCTAGGCGAAGCTTGTTTGCTCCCTAGCCATCGAGACCTCATCAATTCTATCACAACTAGACGTAGGCTTTTAACTTCATCGAAGGGGCCGAACTAGTATAAACCCACGTGTCTTTGTGTCCGCTTTAACCCCTTCAAGTAAACTCGTAGCGATGGCTCCACGACTAAGTCCTTTCACTAGGACATCTGCCGTGACAAATCCACGACAGAATCCAAATGGAATGAAACCTTCCGAAGAGTTATTTTTGGAACAAACATGATCCAGGAGACTTGGAGTGGACGTCAAGAAAGAAGAGAGGAGGCCACAAGGCAGGAGGGCGCGCCTAGGGGGTAGGCACGCCCCCACCCTCATGGGCCCCTCGCAGCTCCACCGACGTACTTCTTCCTCCTATATATACCCATATACCCCAAAAACATCCAGGAGCACCAGAAACCCTATTTCCACCGCTACAACCTTCTGTACCCGCGAGATCCCATCTTGGGGCCTTTTCCGGTGCTCCGCCGGAGGGGGAATCGATCATGGAGGGCTTCTACATCAACACCATAACCTCTCCGATGATGTGTGAGTAGTTTACCATAGACCTTTGGGTCCATAGTTATTAGCTAGATGGCTTCTTCTCTCTCTTTGGATCTGAATTCAAAGTTCTTCTCGATTCTCTTGGAGATATATTCGATGTAATTCTTTTTGCGGTGTGTTTGTCGAGATCCGATGAATTGTGGGTTTATGATCAAGATTATCTATGAACAATATTTGATTCTTCTCTGAAATCTTTTATGCATGATTTAATAGCTTTGCAAGTCTCTTCGAATTATCAGTTTGGTTTGGCCTACTAGATTGATCTTTCTTGCAATGGGAGAAGTGCTTAGCTTTGGGTTCAATCTTGCGGTGTCCTTTCCCAATGACAGCAGGGGCAGCAAGGCACGTATTGTATTGTTGCCATCGAGGATAAAAAAGATGGGGTTTATATCATATTGCTTGAGTTTATCCCTCTACATCATGTCATCTTTCCTAATGCTTTACTCTGTTCTTATGAACTTAATACTCTAGATGCATGTTGGATAGCGGTCGATGTGTGGAGTAATAGTAGTAGATGCAGAATCGTTTCAGTCTACTTGTCGTTGACGTGATGCCTATATACATGATCATGCCTAGATATTCTCATAATTATTCGCTTTTCTATCAATTTCTCGACAGTAATTTGTTCACCCACCATAGAATTTGCTATCTTGAGAGAAGCCACTAGTGAAACCTATTGCCCTCGGGTCTATCTTCCATCATATTATTTTCATATCAACTTGCTATTTCTATCGTTGTTTATTTTGCAATCTTTATTTTCCAATCTATATCATAAAAATAATAAAAATATTTATCTTATTATCTCTATCAGATCTCACTTTCGTAAGTGACCATGAAGGGATTGACAACCCCTTTATCGCGTTGGTTGCGAGGTTCTTGTTTGTTTGTGCAGGTACTAGGCGATTTGTGTGTTACCTCCTACTGGATTGGTACCCTGGTTCTCAAAAACTGCGGGAAATACTTACGCTACTTTGCTGCATCACCCTTTCCTCTTCAAGGGAAAACCAATGCATGCTCAAGAGGTAGCAAGAAGGATTTCTGGCACCGTTGCCGAGGAGGTTGCACCAAGTCAAGTCAAGATTTGATCTACCAATAACTAGCCATTTTTGGCACCATCTACGCACAAGTCAAGACATACCAAGTACCCATCACAAACTCTTATCCCTCGCATTACATTATTTTTCATTTGCCTCTCGTTTTCCTCTCCCCCACTTCACCTTTGCCATTTTATTCGCCCTCTTCCGTTCGTCCTTTCGTTTGCTCGTGTTACCATGTGCCTTCTATTAGCTTGCGTCTTTGCTTGCTAAATATCTATTGTTATGGATCCTCATCCTCTTGCTAATCTTATTAAAAGATCCAATTATGATGAACCAATTGCTAGTGAGTTGAGTGCACTAGATTATCTTTATGGAGTTTTGCTTGAAATCCATGAATCTGAAAATTGTGATGAAGTGCTTTATAAAGTGATTCACGATATATCTTTGAATAAAAAGCATGATTGTAATGATATTATTATAAATTCTATGAATTTCAATTGTGCTAATAATATGCAAAACCCTAAGGCCTCTTTTGGTTTATAGGATAGGATTATCATAGGAATAGGAATTTTGTAGGAAATGAGATGGCATGTATCTCAAATCCTATGAGTAGGAATAGGAAACAAGATGTCATTTGGTTGACCCCAAAGGAATTTTTCCATTGAGTCTAGGCTCATTTTTATTTTCCTATGAAATGTGGAGGATAGGAACCAATCCTATGTAGGAATAGGAATCTATTCCTAGGAACCAAAGGGCTTTAAAGGAAAAAAATCCTATAAAAATTATATCCTCTAAAATTCCTATGAAATTCCTCCAAACCAAAGGAGGCCTAAGCTTGGAGATGCTAGGATTTGGTAAGTCCACTACTTGTTGCAATGATCATGATTGGGGTGATTCTTCTTATGATCTTGAAAATTTATTTAAGCCCCATGATGAATATAAGGTTGGTAATAATGTTTGCAATATTGAAAGTGGGTTTGGAAGAGTGTTAACTTTAGATCCCACGTATTTGGAGAATGTTCAATCTTATGCAATTTTCGATAAATGTGGGTTTGAAGAGGTCAAAACTTTACGTATCAATGAACCCACTATCTTGGGTTTCAAGGAATTTAATTATGATAATTTCTCTTTGATAGATTGTATTTCCTTGTTACAATCCGTGTTAAATTATCCTCATGCTTATAGTCAAAATAAAGCTTTTACCAAACATATCGTTGATGCTTTAATGCAATCTTATGAAGAAAAGCTTGAATTAGAAGTTTCTATCCCTAGAAAACTTTATGATGAGTGGGAACCTACTATTAAAATTAAAATTAAAGATCATGAATGCTTTGCTTTATGTGATTTGGGTGCTAGTGTTTCCACGATTCCAAAAACTTTGTGTGATGTGTTAGGTTTCCGTGAATTTGATGATTGTTTTTAAATTTGCATCTTGCGGATTCCACTATTAAGAAACCTATGGGAAGGATTAATGATGTTCTTATTTTTGCAAATGACAATTAGAGATTATAGTTGCTCATGCCATGCTTAATTAGCTAGGAGTTTATAATGGTTTACCTTGTGTGCCAACAAGCTATTAAAATGGTTGTGATGTGGTATGATAGGGTGGTATCCTCCTTTGAACGATTCGAGTGCCTTGACTTGGCACATGTTCACGCATGTAGTTGAAACAAAATCAACATAGCCTCCACGATATTTATGTTCATGGTGAATTATATCCTACTCATGCTTGCACTCAGTGTTGATTAATTTTAATGCATGTTCATGACTGTTGTCGCTCTCTAGATGGTCGCTTCCCAGTCTCTTTCTAGCCTTCACTTGTACTAAGCGGGAATAATGCTTGCGCATCCAACTCCATAAACCCCAAAAGTTATTCCATATGAGTCCACCATACCTTCCTATATGCGGTATCTACCTGTCGTTCCAAGTAAATTTGTATGTGCCAAACTCTAAACCTTCAAATGAAATTCTATTTTGTATGCTCGAATAGCTCATGTATTAACTAGGGTTGTCTATATCTTCCATACTAGGCGGGTTATTCTCAAGAGGAGTGGACTCCGCTCCTCACTCACGAGAAAATGGCTGGTCACCGGGATGCCCAGTCCCATGCTCAAATCAAATCAAAATAATTGCAAACAAAACTCCCCCGGGATTGTTGATAGTTGGAGGCACCCGTTGTTTCGGACAAGCCATGGATTGATGTTTGTTGGTGGTAGGGGGAGTATAAACTTTACCATTCTGCTTGGGAACCGCCTATAATGTGTGTATCATGGAAGATATCGAGATATCTCGGTTGTTATGTTGACAATGAAAGTATACCGATCAAAATATTATTCATCTCTATTTCAAAACCGAGCTCTGGCACCTCTACAAATCCCTGCTTCCCTCTGCGAAGGGTCTATCTATTACTTTTATGTTGAGTCATCATTCTCTTATTAAAAAGCATGAGTTGGAGAGCACCACTGTCATTTGCATGTATTATTATTAGTTTACATTGAGTATGACTGTGACTGGATCTCTTTTACCATGAATTACAATTTCCAGTCAGCCCTTGATCTTCAGGGGTGCTCTGCATTTATGTTTTCTGGTCTCAGAAAGGGCTAGCGAGATACCATCTTGTTATATCATATTATGATTGTTTTAATAAAGTGTTGTCATCCGAGATTTATTATTATTGCTCGCTAGTTGATTATGCCATTGATATGAGTAAACATGGGACCTAAATGTTATTGTGAATATGGTTAGTTCATTATCTTTGTTGAAAACTTATCTACTTTTCAAACACTTTTGCCCTTGTTTTGGACTCTAACTTGCATGACTTGAATGGAACTAACCCGGACTAACGCTGTTTTCAGCAGAATTGCCATGGTGTTATTTTGGTGCAGAAATAAAAGTTCTCGGAATTACCTGAAAATCAACGGAGAATATTTTTGGAATATATAAAAAAATACTGGTGAAAGAATCAAGGCTAGGGGGCCCACACCTTGTCCACGAGGGTGGGGGCGCGCCCACCCTCTAGGGCGCGCCCCCTACCTCGTGGGCCCCCTGGTGCTCCACCGACCTCAACTCCAACTCTATATATTCACGTCCGGCGAGAAAAAAAAATAGAGAGAAGGATTCATCGCGTTTTACGATACGGAGCCGCCGCCAAGACCTAATCTCTCTCGGGAGGGCTGATCCGGAGTCTGTTCGGGGCTTTGGAGAGGGGAATCTGTTGCCAACGTCATCATCAACCTTCCTCCATCACCAATTTCATGATGCTCACCACCGTGCGTGAGTAATTCCATCGTAGGCTTGCTGGACGGTGATGGGTTGGATGAGATTTATCATGTAATTGAGTTAGTTTTGTTAGGGTTTGATCCCTAGTATCCATTATGTTCTGAGATTGATGTTGCTATGACTTTGCTATGCTTAATGCTTGTCACTAGGGCCCGAGTGCCATGATTTAAGATCTGAACCTATTATGTTTTCATGAATATATGTGAGTTCTTGATCCTATTTTGCAAGTCAATAGACACCTACTATGTATTATGATCCGGTAACCCCGAAGTGACAATAATCGGGACGACTCCCGGTGATGACTATAGTTTGAGGAGTTCATGTATTCACTAAGTGTTAATGCTTTGTTCCGGTAATCTATTAAAAGGAAGCCTTAATACCCCGTAGTTTCTGATAGAACCCCGCTGCCACGGGAGGGTAGGACAAAAGATGGCATGCCAGTTCTTTTTCATAAGCACGTATGACTATATTCGGAATACATGCCTACATTAAAATGATGAACTGGAGCTAGTTCTAAGTCACCCTATGTTATAACTGTTGCATGAGGAATCGCATCCGACATAATTATCCATCATTGATCCATTGACTACGAGCTTTTCACATATTGATCTTTGCTTAGTTACTTTTCCGTTGCCTCTGTTACAATCACTACGAAACTGCTACTGTTACTTTTGCTACCGTTACCGCTAATATCATACTACTTTACTACTAAATACTTTGTTGTAGATATTAAGTTTTCCAGGTGTGGTAGAATTGACAACTCAGCTACTGATACTTGAGAATATTCTTTGGCTCCCCTTGTGTCGAATCAATAAATTTGGGTTGAATACTCTACCCTCGAAAACTGTTGCGATCCCATGTACTTGTGGGTTATCAATTGTCATTTGATTAACGGGATCACATCATTAGAGAATGATGTGATTGACTTGACCCATCCGTTAGCTTAGCACGATGATCATTTAGTTTGTTGCTATTGCTTTCTCCATAACTTATACATGTTCCTATGACTATGAGATCATGCAACTCCCGAATGCCGGAGGAACACTCAGTGTGCTATCAAATGTCACAACGTAACTGGGTGACTATAAAGATGCTCTACAGGTGTCTTCGGTGGTGTTTGTTGACTTGGCATAGATCGAGATTAGGATTTGTCACTCCGAGTATCGGAGATGTATCTCTGGGCCCTCTCAGTAATGCACATCACTATAAGCCTTGACAGCAATGTGACTAATGAGTTAGTTGCGGGATGATGCATTATGGAACGAGTAAAGAGACTTTCTGGTAACTAGATTAAACTAGGTATTGAGATACCAGCGATCGAATCTCGGGCAAGTAACATACTGATGACAAAGTGAACAACGTATGTTGTTATGCGGTTTGACCGATGAAGATCTTCGTAGAATATGTAGGAACCAATATGAGCATCCAGGTTCCACTATTGGTTATTGACCGTAGATGAGCCTCGGTCATGTCTACGTAGTTCTCAAACCCGTAGGGTCCGCATGCTTAACGTTCGGTGACGATTGGTATTATGAGTTTATGTGTTTTGATGTACCAAAGGTTATTCGGAGTCATGGATGTGATCACGGACATGACGAGGAGTCTCAAAATGGTTGAGACCTAAAGATTGATATATTGGACTGCTATATTCAGACACCGGAAGTGTTCCGGGTAATTTTGGAGAAAACCGGAGTGCCAGAGGGTTACCGGACCCCCCCCCCTGAGGAACTAATGGGCCACTAATACGTCTCCAACGTATGTATAATTTTTGATTGTTCCATGCTATTATATTATCTGTTTTGGATGTTTAATGGGCTTTAATATACCTTTTTATATTATTTTTTGGATTAACCTACTAACCAAAGGCCCAGTGCGAATTGTTGTCTTTTTGCCTATTCCAGTGTTTCACAGAAAAGGAATATCAAACGGAATCCAAATGGAATGAAACCTTCCGAAGAGTTATTTTTGGAACAAACATGATCCAGGAGACTTGGAGTGGACGTCAAGAAAGAAGAGAGGAGGCCACAAGGCAGGAGGGCGTGCCTAGGGGGTAGGCACGCCCCCACCCTCGTGGGCCCCTCGCAGCTCCGCCGACGTACTTCTTCCTCCTATATATACCCATATACCCCAAAAACATCCAGGAGCACCAGAAACCCTATTTCCACCGCTACAACCTTCTGTACCCGCGAGATCCCATCTTGGGGCCTTTTCCGGTGCTCCGCCGGAGGGGGAATCGATCATGGAGGGCTTCTACATCAACACCATAACCTCTCCGATGATGTGTGAGTAGTTTACCACAGACCTTCGGGTCCATAGTTATTAGCTAGATGGCTTCTTCTCTCTCTTTGGATCTGAATACAAAGTTCTCCTCGATTCTCTTGGAGATATATTCGATGTAATTCTTTTTGCGGTGTGTTTGTCGAGATCCGATGAATTGTGGGTTTATGATCAAGATTATCTATGAACAATATTTGATTCTTCTCTGAAATCTTTTATGCATTATTTAATAGCTTTGCAAGTCTCTTCGAATTATCAGTTTGGTTTGGCCTACTAGATTGATCTTTCTTGCAATGGGAGAAGTGCTTAGCTTTGGGTTCAATCTTGCGGTGTCCTTTCCCAATGACAGCAGGGGCAGCAAGGCACGTATTGTATTGTTGCCATCGAGGATAAAAAAGAGGGGTTTATATCATAACTCTTGAGTTTATCCCTCTACATCATGTCATCTTTCCTAATGCTTTACTCTGTTCTTATGAACTTAATACTCTAGATGCATGCTGGATAGCGGTTGATGTGTGGAGTAATAGTAGTAGATGCAGAATCGTTTCGGTCTACTTGTCGCGGACGTGATGCCTATATACATGATCATGCCTAGATACTCTCATAATTATTCGCTTTTCTATCAATTTCTCGACAGTAATTTGTTCACCCACTGTAGAATTTGCTATCTTGAGAGAAGCCACTAGTGAAACCTATTGCCCCCGGGTCTATCTTCCATCATATTATTTTCATATCAACTTGCTATTTCTATCGTTGTTTATTTTGCAATCTTTATTTTCCAATCTATATCATAAAAATAATAAAAATATTTATCTTATTATCTCTATCAGATCTCACTTTCGTAAGTGACCGTGAAGGGATTGACAACCCCTTTATCGCGTTGGTTGCGAGGTTCTTGTTTGTTTGTGCAGGTACTAGGCGATTTGTGTGTTACCTCCTACCGGATTGATACCCTGGTTCTCAAAAACTGTGGGAAATACTTACGCTACTTTGCTGCATCACCCTTTCCTCTTCAAGGGAAAACCAACGCATGCTCAAGAGGTAGCAAGAAGGATTTCTGGCGCCGTTGCCGAGGAGGTTGCACCAAGTCAAGTCAAGATTTGATCTACCAATAACTAGCCATTTTTGGCGCCATCTACGCACAAGTCAAGACATACCAAGTACCCATCACAAACTCTTATCCCTCGCGTTACATTATTTTTCATTTGCCTCTCGTTTTCCTCTCTCCCACTTCACCTTTGCCATTTTATTCGCCCTCTTCCGTTCGTCCTTCTGTTTGCTCGTGTTACCATGTGCCTTCTATTAGCTTGCGTCTTCGCTTGCTAAATATCTATTGTTATGGATCCTCATCCTCTTGCTAATCTTATTAAAAGATCCAATTATGATGAACCAATTGCTAGTGAGTTGAGTGCACTAGATTATCTTTATGGAGTTTTGCTTGAAATCCATGAATCTGAAAATTGTGATGAAGTGCTTTATAAAGTGATTCACGATATATCTTTGAATAAAAAGCATGATTGTAATGATATTATTATAAATTCTATGAATGTTAATTGTGCTAATAATATGCAAAACCCTAAAGCCTCTTTTGGTTTATAGGATAGGATTATCATAGGAATAGGAATTTTGTAGGAAATGAGATGGCATGTATCTCAAATCCTATGAGTAGGAATAGGAAACGAGATGTCATTTGGTTGACACCAAAGGAATTTTTCCATTGAGTCTAGGCTCATTTTTATTTTCCTATGAAATGTGGAGGATAGGAACCAATCCTATGTAGGAATAGGAATCTATTCCTAGGAACCAAAGGGCTTTAAAGGAAAAAATCCTATAAAAATTATATCCTCTAAAATTCCTATGAAATTCCTCCAAACCAAAGGAGGCCTAAGCTTGGAGATGCTAGGTTTGGTAAGTCCACTACTTGTTGCAATGATCATGATTGGGGTGATTCTTCTTATGATCTTGAAAATTTATTTAAGCCCCATGATGAATATAAGGTTGGTAATAATGTTTGCAATATTGAAAGTGGGTTTGGAAGAGTGTCAACTTTAGATCCCACGTATTTGGAGAATGTTCAGTCTTATGCAATTTTCGATAAAAGTGGGTTTGAAGAGGTCAAAACTTTACATATCAATGAACCCACTATCTTGGGTTTCAAGGAATTTAATTATGATAATTGCTCTTTGATAGATTGTATTTCCTTGTTGCAATCCGTGTTAAATTATCCTCATGCTTATAGTCAAAATAAAGCTTTTACCAAACATATCGTTGATGCTTTAATGCAATCTTATGAAGAAAAGCTTGAATTAGAAGTTTCTATCCCTAGAAAACTTTATGATGAGTGGGAACCTACTATTAAAATTAAAATTAAATATCATGAATGCTTTGCTTTATGTGATTTGGGTGCTAGTGTTTCCACGATTCCAAAAACTTTGTGTGATGTGTTAGGTTTCCGTGAATTTGATGATTGTTTTTAAATTTGCATCTTGGGGATTCCACTATTAAGAAACCTATGGGAAGGATTAATGATGTTCTTATTTTTGCAAATAGGAATTATGTGCCCGTAGATTTCATTGTTCTTGATATAGATTGCAATCCTACATGTCCTATTATTCTTGATAGACCTTTCCTTAGAACGATTGGTGCAATTATTGATATGAAAGAAGGAAATATTAGATTCCAATTTCCGTTAAGGAAAGGCATGGAACACTTTCCTAGTAAGAAAATTAAATTACCTTATGAATCTATTATGAGAGCCACTTATGGATTGCCTACCAAAGATGATAACACCTAGATCTATTCTTGCTTTTATGCCTAGCTAGAGGCATTAAACGATAGCGCTTGTTGGGAGGCAACCCAATTTTATTTTTGTTTCTTGTTTTTTGTTCCTGTTTATTAATAAATAATTAATCTAGCTTCTGTTTAGATGTGGTTTTATGCTTTTAATTAATGTTTGTGGCAAGTAGAACCTTTGGGAAGACTTGGGGGAGTTTTTGCGATCTTGCTGTAAAAAACAGAAACTTTAGCACACACGAGATTTGTTACCATTTTTTACTGGAGAGTGCGATTAGGTTGATGATTAATAGACAAATTCCTCACGTCCACCAATTTATTTCAGAATTTTTGGGGTTACAGAAGTATTTGAAACCTACAGATTACTACAGACTGTTCTGTTTTTGACAGATTCTATTTTCGTGTGTTGTTTGCTTATTTTGATGAATTTATGGCTAGTATCGGGGGGTATGAACCATAGATAAGTTGGAATACAGTAAGTTTAACACCAATATAAATAAATAATGAGTTCATTACAGTACCTTGAAGTGGTGATTTGTTTTCTTAGATTTTCTGTTGAGTTTTGTGTTGTGAAGTTTTCAAGTTTTGGGTAAAGATTTGATGGATTTTGGAATAAGGAGTGGCAAGAGCCTAAGCTTGGGGATTCCCAAGGCACCCCAAGGTAAAATTGAAGGACAACCAAAAGCCTAAGCTTGGGGATGCCCCGGAAGGCATCCCCTCTTTCGTCTTCGTCTATCGGTAACTTCACTTGAGGCTATATTTTTATTCACCACATGGTATGTGTTTTGCTTGGAGCGTCTTGTATGATTTGAGTCTTTGCTTTTTAGTTTACCACAATCATCCTGGATGTACACACCTTTTGGAGAGACACACACGAATCGGAATTTATTAGAATACTCTATGTGCTTCACTTATATCTTTTGAGCTAGATAATTTTGCTCTAGCGCTTCACTTATATCTTTTTAGAGCACGGTGGTGGTTTTATTTTATAGAAATCATTGATCTCTCATGCTTCACTTATATTATTTTGAGAGTCTTTTAGAACAGCATGGTAATTTGCGTTGGCTATAAAATTAGTCCTAATATGATAGGCATCCAAGATGGGTATAAGAAAAACTATCATAAAAAGTGCATTGAATACTATGAGAAGTTTGATACTTGATGATTGTTTTGAGATATGAAGATGGCGATATTAGAGTCATGCTAGTTGAGTAGTTGTGAATTTGAGAAATACTTGTTCTAAAGTTTGTGATTCCCGTAGCATGCACGTATGGTGAACCATATGTGATGAAGTCGGAGCATGATTTATTTATTGATTGTCTTCCTTAAGAGTGGCGGTCGGGGACGAGCGATAGTCTTTTCCTACCAATCTATCCCCCTAGGAGCATGCGGGTAGTACTTTGTTTCAATAACTAATAGATTTTTGCAATAAGTATGTGAGTTCTTATGACTAATGTTGAGTCCATGGATTATACGCACTCTCAGCCTTCCACCATTGCTAGCCTCTATAGTACCTCGCAACTTTCGCCGGTACCATACACCCACCATATACCTTCCTCAAAACAACCAACATACCTACCTATTATGGCATTTCCATAGCCATTCCGAGATATATTGCCATGCAACTTACCACCGTTCCGTTCGTTATGACATGTTACATCATTGTCATATTGCTTTGCATGATCATGTAGTTGACATCGTATTTGCGGCAAATCCACCGTTCATAATTCTTTCATACATGTCACTCTTGATTCATTGCACATCCCGGTACACCGCCAGAGGCATTCACATAGAGTCATATTTTGTTATAGTATCAAGTTGTAATTTTTGAGTTGTAAGTAAATAAAGTGTGATGATCATCATTATTAGAGCATTGTCCCAAGTGAGGAAAGGATGATGGAGACTATGATTCCCCCACAAGTCGGGATGAGACTCCGGACGAAAAATAAAAATAAAATAAAAAGAGGCCATAAAAAAAGAGAAGGCCCAAAAAATAAAAAAGAGAGAAAGAAAAAATGAGAGAAAAAGAGAGAAGGGACAATGTCACTATCCTTTTACCACACTTGTGCTTCAAAGTAGCACCATGATCTTCATGATAGAGAGTCTACTATGTTGTCACTTTCATATACTAGTGGGAATTTTACATTATAGAACTTGGCTTGTATATTCCAATGATGGGCTTCCTCAAAATGCCCTAGGTCTTCATGAGCAAGCGAGTTGGATGCACACCCACTTAGTTTCTTTTGTTGAGCTTTCATACACTTATAGCTCTAGTGCATCTGTTGCATGGCAATCCCTACTCACTCACATTGATATCTATTCATGGGCATCTCCATAGCCCGTTGATACGCCTAGTTGATGTGAGACTATCTTCTCCCTTTTGTCTTCTCCACAACCACCATTCTATTCCACCTATAGTGCTATGTCCATGGCTCATGCTCATATATTGCGTGAAGATTGAAAAAGTTTGAGAACATTAAAAGTATGAAACAATTGCTTGGCTTGTCAACGGGGTTGTGCATGATTTAAATACTTTGTGTGGTGAAGATAGAGCATATCCAGACTATATGATTTTGTAGGGATGACTTTCTTTGGCCATGTTATTTTGAGAAGACATGATTGCTTTGTTAGTATGCTTGAAGTATTATTATTTTTATGTCAATATTAAACTTTTGTCTTGAATCTTTCGGATCTGAACATGCATGCCACAATAAAGAAAATTACATTGAGAATTATGCTAGGTAGCATTCCACATCAAAAATTCTGTTTTTATCATTTACCTACTCAAGGACGAGCAGGAATTAAGCGTGGGGATGCTTGATATGTCTCCAACGTATCTATAATTTTTGATTGTTCCATGCTATTATGTTATCTGTTTTGGATGTTTAATGGGCTTTAGTATACATTTTTATATTATTTTTGGGACTAACCTACTAACCAAAGGCCTAGTGCGAATTGCTGTTTTTTTGCCTATTTCAGTGTTTCGCACAAAAGGAATATCAAATGGAATCCAAACAGAATGAAACCTTTGGGAGAGTTATTTTTGGAACAAACGTGATCCAGGAGACTTGGAGTGGATGTCAAGAAAGATGCAAGGAGGCCACGAGGCAGGAGGGCGCGCCCAGGGGGGTAGGCGCGCCCCCCACCCTCATGGGCCCGTCGCAGCTCCACCGACGTACTTCTTCCTCCTATATATACCCCCAAAAACATCCAGGAGCACCACAAAACCCTATTTCCACCGCCGCAACCTTCTGTACCCGTGAGATCCCATCTTGGGGCCTTTTCCGGTGCTCCGCCGGAGGGGGAATCGATCACGGAGGGCTTCTACATCAACACGATAGCCTCTCCGATGATGTGTGAGTAGTTTACCACAGACCTTCGGGTCCATAGTTATTAGCTAGATGGCTTCTTCTCTCTCTTTGGATCTCAATACAAAGTTCTCCTCAATTCTCTTGGAGATCTATTTGATGTAATTCTTTTTGCGGTGTGTTTGTCGAGATCCGATGAATGGTGGGTTTATGATCAAGATTATCTGTGAACAATATTTGATTCTTCTTTGGAATCTTTTATGCATGATTTAATATCTTTGCAGGTCTCTTCAAATTATGAGTTTGGTTTGGCCTAGTAGATTGATCTTTCTTGCAATGGGAGAAGTGCTTAGCTTTGGGTTCAATCTTGCGGTGTCCTTTCCTAGTGACAGCAGGGGCAGCAACGCGCGTATTGTATTGTTGCCATCGAGGATAAAAAGATGGGGTTTATATCATATTGCTTGAGTTTATCCCTCTACATAACGTCATCTTGCCTAATGTGTTACTATGTTCTTATGAACTTAATACACTAGATGCATGCTGGATAGCGGTCAATGTGTGGAGTAATAATAGTAGATGCAGAATCGTTTCGGTCTACTTGTCGCGGACGTGATGCCTATATACATGATCATGCCTAGATATTCTCATAACTATTCGCTTTTCTATCGCTTGCTCGACAGTAATTTGTTCACCCACCGTAGAATTTTCTATCTTGAGAGAAGCCACTAGTGAAACCTATGGCTCCCGGGTCTATCTTCCATCATATTATTTTCATATCAATTTGCTATTTCTATCGTTGTTTATTTTGTAATCTTTATTTTGCAATCTATATCAAAAAATACCAAAAATATTTATCTTATTATCTCTATCATATCTCACTTTCGTAAGTGACCATGAAGGGATTGACAACCCCTTTATCGTGTTGGTTGCGAGGTTGTTGTTTGTTTGTGCAGGTACTAGGCGACTTGCGTGTTACCTCCTACTGGATTGATACCTTGGTTCCAAAAACTGAGGGAAATACTTATGCTACTTTGTTGCATCACCCTTTCCTCTTCAAGGGAAAACCAATGCATGCTCAAGAGGTAGCAGGCACATGGGCCTTAGTGGAGAGAGACAGGGCCGGCCAGGGTAGGCCGTGTGCCCCCTCCCCCTCTGGTCCGAATTGGACTAGGGAAGGGGGGCGGCGCCCCCCTTTCCTTCTCCCTCTCCTCCTTCCTTTCCCCCTCCTAGTAGGACTAGGAAAGGGGAGTCCTACTCCTACTAGGAGGAGGACTCCTCTCATGGCGCGCCCCAAGGGCCGGCCGGCCTCCCCCTTGCTCCTTTATATACGAGGGCAGGGGGCACCCTAGAACACACAAGTTGATGATTGATCTCTTAGCCATGTGCGGTGCCCCCCTCCACCATAATCTACCTCGGTCATATCGTCATAGTGCTTAGGAGAAGCCCTGCGCCGGTAGCTTCATCATCACCGTCATCACCCTGTCGTGCTGACGAAGCTCTCCCTTGACACTCAGCTGGATCAAGAGTTCATGGGACGTCACTGAGCCGAACATGTGTAGATCGCAATGGTGCCGTACTTTCGGTACTAGGATTGGTCAGATCGTGAAGACGTATGACTACATCAACCGTGTTGTCATAACGCTTCCGCTTACGGTCTACGAGGGTACGTGGACAACACTCTTCCCTCTCGTTGCTATGCATCAGCATGTTAGATCTTGCATGTGCGCAGGAAATTTTTGAAATTACTATGTTCCCCAACAGTCTAAGCCTCTCATAGCAGGACCTACGTGTGCAAGACCAAATTGTAAGAAACCCAAATATTAGAATGATTCCTGCAACTGCACAATAATGTGTTATTAGCCAAAGGACCCTGCATGAACAAACCTCAATGGTAAACCGCAGTGTCTCCCATTGTTTCCCTGCAACACACATATGGAAGATCTTGATCAGGTTAACTGAGAGTTTCCATACTATCAGTAGAATATGTATTGAGTACAGCCAAATTCGATTGGTGTCACATGCATAACAATACAAAATTGTACCCACAGCAAATGAAAATCAAATTGCAGAACTGAACCAAACAGTTAAATGGACAACAGACCAAATGAACCAAAATAGTTAACTAAGTGCGACATTGCAGAATAGAAACATGTACTAGAAGATAAGACAGTTAACAAAACAAAGAATGCTTGAGAGCAGTACTACGAAATGTAGCAATTGTTGGACCAAAGTGTTAACTGAACATTACATTTTAGAGGACCAAACTGTTAACTGAACATCAGATTGCATATTAACATTATAGAGCACGAATCACTAGAGGGCACTGGCGGTGGCCTCGAGAAAACATCACGAACTGTATTTTAAAGTAGACAACTACGTGGAGGTGTCAACGGTGGCCTCGAAGACGAGGTGCTCCTCCAAGATATGGCGGTCGACACGCATGGCAGCCATAGAGACCTTGTCCATGCGTGCAGCCGCATGCTACTCAGCTCCATGTTATACTATGTATAAGATGGTTGTGGGTGGTGCTTAATTGGAGGAGGGGGGCAGTGATTTTGGTGGAAGGTGTCGCTCCGTCAGTCGGGGCATGTGGGATTACCTGACCATATCGACGAGGCCGCGCAGCAAGAAGAAGGGTCGGCGGCGAGGAGGCCGCGCAGCAAGAAGAAAGGTCAGCGGTGAGGAGGCGGCGCTGCAAGAAGAAGGGTCGACGGCGAGGAGGCTGAGCTGCCAGTAAGCAGCAGTGAAGGTTTGAACTTGGAAAGCAAGGAGGAACAGTGGAAATGTGGCTCAGTGCCAAAACAAATTCGCTCGGTGCCACGAGAAACTGGCACGCAAGTGTGGTTCAAGCGGGGGCGGTCGACTGTAGACGACGAAGCTTCCTGCGTAAGCCAAACAAGATGGTGCCCCAAGATATTTTATATCGCATCCCACACGATTCTTTCTAGTAAACTGTTTGTGATATACCTGATTTTTTCATTATGTTTTGAAAGACAAAATGGTGTTACGGAGGAAAAGGATGGTGTTTGAATTGCTAGAAAATTTACGTACAGTGAACATGCAACTACTACATGAGTGTCGTGTTTAAATTTGGAATTATTCTAGGTTTGTTTGGCATTTTATGCATTAATTGAGTTTCTGGGCATTTAATGTGCATAATTCAAATTTCACCTACAAGCACATGCTCCAATGCACCAAAGTTTGCTGAAAAGTCACATGTGTGTCTTTGGGTGAATTTATAGGTCCCATGCAAGAAATGGGAATAAAATTCAAACATTTGGGCATCATGGCTCGGCCGGAATGATTGAGAAATTTGGTTTTTTAATTCCTGTAAATCCAAAACATAGCTGAAAATCATGAAACTTGGCATGGTCTCATGACATGGCACCAACATGTTGCGGTAATTTTTTTGGCCGAATTGGGACAAGCTTTGGTGTAAGCTTCTTGCAAACCGGAGCTTCCCTCAAGAAGGCTCGTGGTTCCGAGAGGGAACGTGTCACCTCCGTGTGCGAAACGACATACGTACACTGCCGTCTCCCGCCTTAATTTTTTACACAGCTAGATTAGACCAAATAGACATATCGTGCTAAATTTTGGAATTATTCTAGATTCGTTTGACCTTTTTTATACATTAATTGAGTTTTGGGCATTTAATATGCATAATTCAAATTTTAACTACAAGCACAGGCTCCAGTGCACCAAGGTTGTTTGAAAAATCATATGTGTGTCCTTGGGTGAATTTCTAGGTCCCATGCAAGAGATGTGAGTGAAATTCAACCATCTAGGCGTCGTGGCTCGGCCGGAAAGATTGTGAAACTTGGTTTTTTAATTCGTATAATTCCAAAACACGTCTGAAAATCATGAAACTTGGCATTGGTCTTATGACATGACACCAACATGCTATGGTAATTTTTCTGTCTGATTTGCAAAGGCGCACACATTAACAATCAACAAAGTCATTTTGGAACAAGTGTTGTCACATTACAAATCAAAAACACAAGTATTATTGAAACCGTGGGCGTTCGACTTACCAATTACATGCGGCCATGTGTCCCATTTTTATTGGCTAGGAGGTGCCGTGCGGGGTAGCTATTTGAGTACGGAGGCGTGCGATCAGACCCATACACGTGCTCATCGGGAGGAGAGCCCTTTGACCGCTACCCGCCGCGCACCTCCCTCCCAACGTCTCCATTAATGGTGCCCGAGCACCTGTTCTACAGTGTGGCTATATGTCTCACTGGACTAAGATTTAAGAGAGAAAAATGAAAATCTGAAAAGAAAGTTTTGCACGAATCTTGATGTATCCGACGGACCTATATAGCATCGACTGCGACTTACAGCAAGCATGATGAATATAAGGACGATGACATTGGATAATAATTGTCTTACATATTTATAAACATAATTAGAAAAGCCATATGCGGTAACGCCCGAAATACACAAGGGAAAAAGAAGAAGGAAGACAACGATCTGCCTCGCTGATCTCTACTTTCTTGATGCGTTGCTGCAGGCCGCGGGAACTAGTCTCCACGGCGAGCGGCGACGAGCTCTTTCTTGTCCTCAAGATGCTGCTTGAGAGCATCCACGGATTCCTCCACCAGCCTTTTGTGCTTGATGCGCAGCATGGCATTCTCGTCCATAAGTTTCTCGACGATGACGCCGGTCCTCTTCAACAAGGCAGTGGTCTGCTCCTGCTGCTCCGCACTTTCGATGATCTTCGCCCTCAGCAGGCCGTGCTCGGCCCGGAGCTTCGCATTGCTCTAATTTAGTTGCCGGATGACGTTGGTAGACTGTTCAAACGAGGCTTTCAGGTCATCCTGCAATCTCGCCCACCTAGAGATCTGATCCATCTACCTAAGGACGAGGGCACGCATGCGCCTATAAGAGTCGTCGCCTGCCGGCAACACATTTTCCCAAGCTGCTGCGATGCGGGAGGACATCTCTGCTGCATTCGTGGCGCGGAGGGACATCTCTTCTGCTTCCGTGGCGCGGCCAGACCAGTCTGCTGCATCGACGGCTCGCAGGACCTCTCTGCTGCTACGGTCGTGCGGCGGGACATGTTGGCTGCTTTCGCGGCGAGGCGGGACATCTCTCGTGCTTCCACTTCTAGGCTCGCCTCTCCCTGGTGGCAATCTCTTAACCCAGAACTCATGATGGCCATGGTGGACGCAAGGGAACGATGATGAATGACTTGTTTGTTTTTGACTTTTTGTGGATGAGGAGTTGAGGAGGAATGTGCAGTCATCTTGGAGTAGTAGTATTTATAACCGCGTTGTAATATGCTCCTAAGTGGGAAACCGTTTAGGTTTTGATTGGTGTGAACAGGTTTGCAATTCGGAATGTGACGGGACAGGGCCTCCCTGTTCTTCTAAAAAAATTGTGACGGGACGCATGCTCAAAATTTACCGATGGTTATAAGTGCGGCACTATTCCCGGAAGGGGTAACGTGGGCACGTATGCCTTCTCGGCCGCGTACATGGCGTTTGCACCACAGGGTGCACCGCAATAGGCAATGTCACCACACATCTTGTTCCAACAACCATGCGCGCTCGTTATTACCATCGCGCACGATTCTTTTAATTAGAATGGGTGTGCCCGTCTAGCGCACACACATTGATCTATCTAACTGTTTCAGTTTGTTATGGCTAATCGCAAACAGTTCGTCCATGTGAAGTGTATGACATGAATCGCAGACACTTTGATCCGGCTTTCTCGTTTTTGTGTTGTTGCCTAATCGCAAATAGTTAATCCATCTGAAGTGTATGCCCTCAATCACACACACCTTGATCTGGCTAACCGTTTCTTTTGTGTTGCCTAATCACAAACAGTTCATCTGAGTGAACTGTATGTTGTATATCGCACACACCTTCATCTGGCTGCCCGTTTCTTTTGTGTTGCCTAATCACAAACAGTTCATCCGAGTGAACCATATGATGTACATCGCACACGCCTTCATCTGGCTGCCCGTTTCTTTTGTTCCTCCTCATCGAAAATGGTTAATTGAACTGAACTGTATGCCCTGAATCACACACGCAACTAAAATCTGAACTGTGTTTGATGCATCCCCCATCGCAAATGTTTTGCACCTTTGAAAGATCATGGATGTCGCCTCGAGGGGGGTGAATAGGCATTTTAAAATAATTACAGTTAGGCTTGAACAAATGTGGAATAAACCTAGCGGTTAATTTGTCAAGCACAAAACCCTGCAACAACTAGGCTCACCTATGTGCACCAACAACTTATGCTAAGCAAGATAAAGAACTATGTGATAGCAAGATATATGGCAAGAAACAATATGGCTATCACAAAGTAAAGTGCATAAGTAAAGGGCTCAGGTAAGAGATAACCGAGGCACACAGAGACGACGATGTATCCCGAAGTTCACACCCTTGCAGATGCTAATCTCCGTTTGGAGCGGTGTGGAGGAACAATGCTCCCCAAGAAGACACTAGGGCCACCGTAATCTCCTCATGCCCTCTCACAATGCAAGATGTCGTGATTCCACTAAGGGACCCTTGAGGGCGGTCACCGAACCCATACAAATGGAAACCCTTGGGGGCGGTCATCGAACCCATACACTTTGGCAACCCTTGGGGCAGTCACCTAAACTCATCAAATTGCTTGGGGCCATCTCCACAACCTAATTGGAGACCCCGACGCTTTCCCGGAGCTTTACACCACAATGATTAAGCTCCGAACACCACCAACCGTCTAGGGCGCCCAAGCACCGAAGAGGAACGAGCTCAATGGTACCAAGCACCCAAGAGTAATAAGCTTCTCAACTTGTAACTTCCACGTATCACCGTGGAGAACTCAAACCGATGCACCAAATGCAATGGCAAGGGCACACGGAGTGCCCAAGTTCTTCTCTCCCAAATCCCACCAAAGCAACTAATGCTATAGGGAGGAAAGTGAGAGGAAGAACAAGAAGGAGAACACCAAGAACTCCAAGATCTAGATCCAAGGGGTTCCCCTCACATAGAGGAGAAAGCGATTGGTGGAAGTGTGGATCTAGATCTCCTCTCTCTTTTCCCTCAAAAACTAACAAGAATCCATGGAGGCATTGAGAGTTAGCAAGCTCGAAGAAGGTCAACAATGGGGGAAGAACACGAGCTCAAAAGATATGGTTCATTGGGGAAGAAGACCCCCTTTTATAGGTGGGGAAAATCCAACCGTTATGCTCACAGCCCGCACAGAGCGGTACTACCGCTCGTCCTCACGGTACTACCGCTAGGGGTAGCGATACTACTGCTTGCGAGCGGTACTAAAAAAATTACATCCGTGCCTACCATCGCTGGACTTATGACGAGTTTTTGGTCCGGAGCGGAAGTAGCCACGGAAGTACCGGCGGTAGTACCGCTCCAAGTGGTAGTACCGCTGCAGCCTTTTTAAGGACACCAAAACTGACACAACTTCTGCAAATGGACTCCAAATTCAACGAAACCAAGTTTGTTGGAAAGCTAGAGACAAGGGCTAATACAATCTTGATAGAAATAATAATAAAAAGCAAATTAGAAAAGGCCCATAATAAAATGGCGAGAACCCTTCCTCGAATAAGACCGGTAAAACCTCCAACACTGAAAACGCAATAGAAGAAGCATGTGAACTCCATTTTCGATGAACTCGAGCTTGTCAAGAAGATGACCATAAGCTCAAAACCCACAAAGAGAACCAAACAAGAACCACGAGAGATGATGCAAGGATGCAGTGGTTTGATCTCTTTATGAATGATACGATCAAGCTACCCATCAAGAGCCCCCCTTGGTAGTACGGCAATCGATCCTATAACTCGCTCTCTCAACTACCACCATGAGACCGGTAAAATAGAAGACCTATCAAGGGAAAACATTTGCCTTGAACGAAGTGCACTTGAGCTATATGATGACGATCTTAACTCTCTCAAGTTGGACCACCTTTCTTGATTGCGTTGGCTCGATGAAGACTAGATGATTGCTCCCCCATAGTCCACTATGGGTGAGCCACTCTTCGGCACATCTTCACAAGTCCATTGTCACCACAATGGACGGCAAGATTCAAGCACTTGATCTCTTCGTCATGCATCACTTGAACTTGCACACCGCAACCTAACCCCACAAATAACTCTCGTGAAGACCACGGGTTAGTACACAAAGCGTAATTGACAATGCTTACCATACCATGGGATCACTTGATCCCTCTCGGTACATCTTCTACGCTTTGTGTGTTGATCAACTTGATTCACTCTTTGACTTAGTCTTGATCAACCTCTCACAAGACCAATCTTTAGGTAATTCCTTGAATAGCACCTTGGATGACACAAACTCTCCTTGAAACCAACACATGTACTCCAAGAAAAGCCTATGGACAAAACCTTCAAATATAACTCAAGGCAACCATTAGTCCATAGAGATTGTCATCAATTACCAAAACCAAACATGGGGGCACCGCATGTTCTTTCAATCTCCCCCATTTTGGTAATTGATGACAATCGCTTTCAAGAGAGTTTATATAAGGAATTATGCATCACCATGCAATGCAACAACCAATGATGCATGAGTTAGAGATGCAAATGCTTAGGAACAAAACAAAATCAATGCAAAACTCTGAAAACTTCTCCACAAAACTCTCTGAAACTTCTCCCCCATTGGCATCGACTGCCAAAATGGGCGAAAAGCTTAGAAGGCCAATATAGAGAGTGTTCCTCCATAAATTGTGTATTTCTCAACAAGAGAGTGGAATGTCATACACATATCCGAAGGTAAATACTTGGAGGAAGACAAACTATATTGAGGCACAAATATTGCTAAAGAATGATATGCCACAAAGACATATCAAAGAGAGACACAAGCAATCAAGCAATCAAAAGATACCAATTGAAGCAAGCAATCAATAGATACCAATTGAACCAACTAGACCAATGATCCTACATGCCACATGAATAAAAGAAATTATGATATGAGCAAAGGAGTGTTCTAGAGAAACTAGAGAAGCTCCCCATGATTTGTGCGCAATTTAGTTTTGTAATTGGATACAACAAGCACAAAATAGGATCGTCACTCCCCCAAGATCAATAGAACCTCATGACAAGTGCAAGAGAGCAATAGAGTGTTCTAAAGACACTAGTGAACACTACAATAAAATACACTTCCGTGATGATACGTGTTTGTCACAGTAGGTCACGTTTTCTGTCATGCATGTACATCCATGACAAATTTATGACAGAATCAAGATAGTCATACTTGTGCTGTCGTAGAAGTGTTCCATGACATTACCAAAATTATCATCATGGAAGTGTCCACTTCCATGATGATAAATCACGCGTCACAGAAGTGCTTTCGTCAAGGGTGACCGACACGTGGCATCCACCGTAACGGAATGTCGTTAAGCTATCGGGTCCGGTTTTGGATCTGATAACCCATTAACAGCCCTGACCAATGGGAATTTTCCACATGTAAAATCATCGTTGGCTGGAGCGAACATGTGTCGGCTCGCCGCTGGGACATATGTCATCCACTCATTGGACCCAAAGCGCCTATGATACGTCGACACATGGCACGGCCCAACAGATGCCCATTCCTGTGAAAAGGCCGGCCCGTTTGACTTGGTCAAAAGGTGGCGGGACGGCCCACAACAAGCCTGTTAACGACATGTTTGCATATAGCCCATTTACAGCCCGCTAACCCAGGGCCCGTTTATGGCCTATCTGAATTAGGCCCGGTAGTGTCATCTGGGCCGTCCAATATAATTCCAGCCCGTTTTAACTTCCGGCCCATGTATGGCCCATGACGTCTTTCGGCCCATATGAGGCCCTTGGTAACCCTTGGCCCATTAACGACTCGTGGTAAAACTGGCCCGTAATGA
The DNA here is from genome assembly GCF_018294505.1 of Triticum aestivum. Classification (NCBI taxonomy): domain Eukaryota; kingdom Viridiplantae; phylum Streptophyta; class Magnoliopsida; order Poales; family Poaceae; genus Triticum; species Triticum aestivum. Next base: position 616,454,555 of record NC_057797.1, read on the forward strand.
ACAGTGTATGACTTTATACCCATTAACGGCCCATTATACCGTTGGGCCGTTTCCAGCCCATGTTATCTTTCGGCCTTTTCAGGGCCCATTTATTCTTGGGCTCATTTCCAGCATTCGTTTACTTTCGGCCCGTTACTGTCATTTTCTACTTGTGGGCCAATTCAGCCCGTGGTTACAGTCGGCCCGTTTGTGGCCCATTAATACGTTGGGCCGTTTTCATAGCGTCATCAAATACGGTCGATTAACGACGGCCCGCTATGGTCGGCCCATGAACGGACAATTTCAACTCTAGCCCATTTACGCCCATAATGTGGTCTTTTATTGGCCCATGTTTGGCCAACCGATCACACGTCTCGTAGAAGGCCCATTGATGATACGGCCCATATAAGGCCCATTGTGTCTACGACCCGTATAAGGCCCATTGTTTCTACGCCCCATAGAAGGCCCATTGTTTCTACGGCCCTTAGAAGGCCCATTGTTTCTACGGCCCGTAGGAGGCCCATGTTAACTACAGTAAATATGTAGCCCATGGTTAATGTGGCCTAGTTTTAAAAAATAGGCTATTGCGGCCACTAGCAAACCGCGAAAAAAGAACTGCACTGACTACAAGAAAACAAATAAAAAAGACAATAAGGAAATAAATAGGCAAGCAACTTACGCTAGGCTATCACGGCTATTACACATATTACATCCGTTGGGCATCAAAGTTCGCCACCAGTGCAAATATAGGGAACAAAGCAGCATACAAACGCCGCAGCAAAACAAGTCAGAACTGAAACCACTTCAGAAGAGCTCAAGAAACAATATCCTGGGTACCCATAATGCTGGCAAGATGCTTAGCAAGCTTATTAACTTTCTCTTGTTTGGCGCTTAAATCCTCCAGCACTTGTTGCACCAGAAAGTATGCATCTGAATTCTGCAGGGACTTCCTCAGTCCTTCGGCTTCCTATCGCATAACATCTGATCGATGTCTTTCAACTTGAAGTTGAGACTCAAGAAGTCAAACTGATTCAAGCAGCGAGTTCGAAGAGCTGGTGCCAGCAGTAGTAGCCAGTAACTCGAACACTACATCAAGACAGGACTTTGGGGTTGTCTCAGTGTCTTCAATATAGTTTTTATCAGCTTTCTTGGAGACCAACAGGGATGTCTCACTATATTGAACCTTATCTACATTACTTCCTGTACCATTGCATAACGGGGTACTCTTCTCCAATATTTTATCCGCATTCTAAAATAGAAACAAACAAACACATCACAGGTTTACAATAGTATATGAAACTCGTTTTGGTAAACCAGTTCAGTAGTAAGGTGGATAGGATAACAGCATGAAACAAACATATATCTATTTAGTATGGTCACTGTATGGTCTATATCATTCTAGTTTATGTTGCCAAATCAAGATAGATACAGCTCGAATCATATCTATTTAAGACAAAGCAGCTTAGACAGAATATAAGTGTGGGAAACTACACAGCAATAACAACACTTTTAAGGTGCATGGCATGAGAATATAACTGTTTATTCAATTGAAACTAAAATCAACATAGAGAAAGTTACAACAGCAAACACGTTAAAGAAACAGGTTTAAAACATACCTGTTGCCCCATTGGAGTTTCAATTGCATCCTTCAAATTTGAAATTACTTGGTATGAGTAAATACAGTGATGCAAGAGTAAAGTAGTATGAACCATAGCTACGGAACCTGACCCGAGAACAATTCTTCTTCTGCTTTAAGCGTTGACTTGGAGTTCGGAGTGGTGGTCCTCGTGCTTTGGGCACTGCAGTTGCCTTACTAACTACTCGTGTTTGGGTGCTCTGTGGTGGAGATGGTGTTGTGTCAACGGGAACTGGTTTACTATCTGCTGGGGTTGGGGTTAGAAGGGGTGTAGCTGGTTCTCTATCCCACTGGGTAGGGGTACAATCTGCGTGAGTCTGGGTTATGTGTGGTGGGGCTGGTTATTGGGCAAGTACAACCGTGGTTCTATCTCCATCGACAGGTAGCACGATCTTTTCTGAAGACCGTGTTTTTACTCCCACAGATACTGCCATCACCCCCTCCAATTGAAATGGCTAATAAACAAGAAAAGTAATTGAATGGACAGACATTGTAAGATAGACAGGTGCAATGAATAGTAGGGAAGAAAACATGGCATGAAATAATTCACATTTATGTTGTCTAACCAAACAGAATAGCAGGACATAATTTCACATATATGATGGCTAATTAAACAGGATAGCATGACACAATTTCACATGTATGATGGCTAACTAAACAGGATAGAATGACATACTTCAAAATATGATGACTATGTAAACAGGATGACATGATATAACTATACGATGTGTCTATTAAAGTGGTTGGCATGCCATAAATCACAAACATGCCGTCGATGGAAACATGATGGCATGATATAATTCACGGATAGAATGACATAATTCAAAATATGATGACTATGTGAACATGATGAGATGATATAACTATATTATGTCTTTAGAAAATGGATTGGCATGCCATAATTCAGATACATGTTGTCTATGTAAACATCATGGCATGATATAATTCAAATAAATGATTTATATACTAAGGAAGTGAGCAGAGGGCAATCGCATATATGATGTGTCAACTAAGGAGATGGCATTCAATATCGTGTATATGATGTAAAAACTAAGCATTGCAATACAACATATGCATGGTATGAGTAATATAACCCTGCCAAGTTTGAGCATACACCTCAGGGGGATAATAGGACTGGCCATCTGCCTCTGAATCCTCCTCTGAAGAGCTATCGGTAACCAGCAAGATATCTGCTTCACCAGGTAGCATTGTCTGCTCTGAAGACCTTGTTTTCACTCCAGATTTCTCCATCACCAATTCAAATGGCTGATGCACAGGAAGAGCAGTTGAATATACAAACATTGTCGACAAAAGTGATGAGAAATACAAAAAAAGGATGGCATAATATAATTCACATACATGATGCTTGGCTAAATAGCATGGCATTGCATAATTCACATATATAATGCCTTGCAACAAGATAGCATTGCATAATTCACATATATAATGTCTTGCAACAAGATGGCATTGCATAATTCACATATATGGTAATTGGACACTAAACAGGTGGCATTCACACAAAGCATGTTTAAACTAAGCAAATGACATAGCAATGCAAGATACCATACGCACGATATGAGCATCATAACCCTGCCAAGTTAGAGCATGCACCTCGGGGGGAATAGGACTGGTCATCTGTCTTTGAATCCTCCTCTGAGGAGCTATCTGTAACCAGCAAGACATGCGCTTCGTCAGATAGCATTGTCTGCTCTGAAGACCTTGTTTCCACTCCAGATTTTTCCATGACCATGCCGAATGGCTGATGCACAAGAAGAGTAATTGAATGTACTAAAATTCTTGACAAATTTAACACGTAATAAAAAATGATGTCATGATATAATTCACATATAAGATGACTGGCTAACCAGGGTGACATTGCAAAATTCACATATATGATGCCTGGCTAAACAAGATGGCATTGCATGATTCACATATACGATAAAGAAACTAAACAGATGGCATTGACACAAAGCATGTCTAAACTAAGCAGATGACATCTTTGATGTATATAGTAAGCAATGGAAGGCACCATATGCATGATATTACCAACATCAGCATGCCAAGTTAGAGCGAAGACCTCATGGGGTAAATTGGAGTGGTCTTCTACTTCTGAATCCCCCTCAGAACACTTATCTTCCTCTTGATTACGATCCGAAATGGGTGGAGGGGGGCCGCCTTTGCGCCCACCATGGAGCGACGTCTGCATGAAATTTTATTGCCACGCAAGGCTCGTCTCTTTTGCTCTACATGTTCAGTTCCATTGTGTACAATAACTGACATGCATAGGAATAAAACATAGTGAGATTATGTAAGGAGTGCATGCACAAATCCAGAGTGATGGTAGCAAACTGTGGATAGACCCAAAACAAATGTTAGCGGGCAGATAATAGCTTTAGTTAAAAAATACAGATAATGGCTCCTTTAATGTTTGTTTGCACCCAACATGAAACTCATAGTAGACACCCGAGATTAACCAGATAGTAGACAGATAGTACTGATTGCTGCCCCAATATGTACCCCACAACCATTTAAAAACTCAAGTTTCAGCATAAGTTTGGACCTGAGTCGGAGTTCAATAGGTGAACACGACGATAAGGTAGCATGTCATCATATTAAGCGATGCATAACGTAAGCAGACACAGAAGAGTGTGACCTCTCTTGCGGACCCGTGTAGTCCTCAAGGTCATCTGCTTAGTTGATGATGGTAATGCAGTTGTCGTGGCTGTCGGCGGCGGGGAAGAAGACCTGAGGCGGCGAAAGACAGTCTAGAGAGCGGATCCTTGCTGTGGTGAACCCTTCCGTCGTTGGAGCAGCTGAGCTGGGGTGGAACACAGCACCACGGGAGCAGGAAAAACCACACAAGGTTTTCTTTGACACATATCTATAACAGAAGTAATTGTGTAAGGGCTTGTTTGAATTTGAGGATTCTAACAATGCAGGGATAGGAAATAGACAGGAATAGGATAGGAATGCATGTGCAAAACAGAGAATTTAAAAATACGGGATTTCTTCCAATCTGGGTGTTTGGTTCACAAGAATTGGAAGATCACAAGATGCAAAGAAGCATGTTGAGATTAAGTCAAACCACAAGAAGTGTACAACCTCTTTGGTGAAGCCATGTCGATCTCAGCGTGATTGGGTTGGCCGGTGAGGATGCTCCGGCTGACTTGGCTATCGGAGGAGGGGAAGAAGATCTTAGGCATCTAGAGATGGAGCCCGGGGTACTGCTCCGCTGTGATGGAGGGTTTCATTGTTGGAGCAGCTCCGGTGAGTTGTACGACGCCGAGGCTGAAGCAGGACAAGAGAGACAATGTTAACCCGAGTGGAATTCTAATAGCATCTCCAATAAATGACGTAAAATACATAACCACAAAGTGCTAGATGTATACATCAGCAGCTCATCTCTGAACTTAACTGTCGAAACTAAATTTAACCATCGAAACTGAATTTTGTTGTCGAAACTGAATTTTACTGTCGAAACTGAACGCACTAGAGGTGAGGCTACAAGTCAGTCGACTGATTTTTTTCATCTCTGGTCAGTCGATTTTGCAGTCGTTGGATACGAAATCAAGGGCATGCACTTCATCTTCAACCTCCACCCCCCTGAGCCGCCAGCCACCACCGGCCAAACAGCCCCTCCCCCCCCCCCCGCCGCCGCCCGAGGCCGACGGTGCGCCGCCCCGAAAACACTCCCCACCACCGGTCCGCCGCCGCCCCGATCATCCCTGTAGCCCCCCCCCCCCCGTGCCATGCTTTTTCTCCGGCGATCCCCACGCCACTGCCCCACCACCGCCTCCACCCTGAACCCTAAGATAGGTAGTGGGGTACCTCTCCAGCGAGCCCTCCTCCCTGATGCGGCTGGTTCTTCCTTAACTCCGGCAAGCCCTCCCCCCTGAAAATCGACTAACCCAAAAGTCGATTCAGTCGACTGAAGTGTAGCTAAATCGGAGCAGCATCGCAAGCAAGAGCAAGAGCGCGAGCAGCAGCGCGAGCAAGAGAAAGAGCGCGAGCAAGAGCATACCAGGCAGGGGACCGAGAACAAGGGCACAGCAGCAGCGCGAGCGAGAGCTAAAGCAGCAGTAGCTCCTACTGATGTGGACATCGCCACCGAGGGAGCGACATCGTGGAGGAAGTGGCCGGCGACACCGGCGTGGATGGAGCCGCGCCGTGTCGGCTCAGGACCGAGCGCCGGCAGCACCGTGAGATCGAATCAAGAATAAAATGCGGCGATTAGTGTACAACCTCTTTGGTGGCGCCGATTAGGCCGCAGCTTCATCCAAGGAAATGGTGATGATGATGCTCTTCCGGTGGTGCGGGTGAACACGGCGGTGTGGGAATGGAGGTGGCGCGAAAGACGAGGGGAACATCGGGGCAGCTCCTTGGAGGTGGAGGACGGGGTGGCTGAACCGGCGGGACGACCAGATCGATGACGGATCCTCATCCGGTATGGTGGATGAGGGACGTCGAGGTGTTGCTGTGGACGATGTCGTCGGGGAAGAGGCTCCGGCTGGGTGGCGGACAAAGGAGGGTGTAGGGCTTTGCGGGTTTTGCCGGCCTCGGTGTACGAATGGGTGGGCAGATGGGATGGGAGTGGGGAACCATGGCTTAGGGATGCGCTTGTCCGAAATGTGGGGTAAGTTACGAAAGTACCCCCACCGATTTGAGGCGGTTCTTTCGGTTCAGGGGTATCACGGGCATTTCGCGTGTCGGGATTTCACAGGAGGTGGGAGTTTTCGCGCGCATTGTAATTTTGGAATAGCAAGGCATGGGTTGAGATGAAGGGAGTTGTCGGAGCACAGCGAGACAAAGATATGTCTTAAATATTTTGGGCTAACAAGGCGCGGGTTGAAGAGGCGGGAGTTTCGCAGCACGATAGCCAGAGATGCTAGCTTGAAATTTCGGCATAACAAGGCACGGCTTGAAATTTCGGGAGAACAAGCTTAACGTGTACCCAAAAAAGACAATTTAGACTAGTATGATATACTACGTACTATGTGTTTAACACGCACAACACACACAGACACCATTTAGACTAGTAAGGTACGTGTGCATTGCACGCATGAGATTTGGCAACCAAATTATGAATAAATACCACATTATAGCATGTAAGCTTTGAGTCATATATGCATGATGTAGATGTTCGTTTAATTCTTATAGTTCATTTCATCCAAAATCATCTAGTTTTTATAAGAAAGCTAATCTATCTTAAGATTCATGGAATTGTGCGTTGTAAGTCATAAAGTAAAAACAAATCATGTAGAAAAACATTTGGGCAATTATGATATGGAAGATTCTAGAACAAAGACGAAGTGCTTGTGTTTTGAGGTTTGTGCATTATGCTTAAGTTCAACCATAGAGTCTCCTAGATTGTACATGTGGCAAAATCTGGTGGAATCTAGATGATATCCAATGACCAGTAGTGCTCAAATTTGCCAGCTCTGCACCATCGGATTGGCCTCATCCAATGACCATCTTTCAAAGTTAAAGTTATCCGCACACTATATAGGGGTATAGATATAGATATGTGATGCGAAAGCCATCCATCATCTCCAATTACAATAGTTTGTCCATGCACGGATGCAATGTGGCCAAACGATGTCTGCCATCGGTATCTCAAATTCAAACCAATCTGACCTTGTTCAATGTGTATACATTGCAACATGCTCATTTCCAAACCATACCGCGCAGATCTCCGTTATATCCATGCATGCATGGGTTTCAAACATCATGATCTCTTATTCAAATATTTGAATTCAACTTTACATTGATTATGACCTCACATAGTCTTTTACACCCACACATTGGTCTTCTCTTTATAATTGTACCACTAACTTTCTCTCGTGCATGCATGCACACACACTACCAGTCGGCATTATCCATCGCACACATGCAATATTTTTCTTCGGGTCGGTCTCCCATGAAGGCACACACACACACATCCCCCTCTCCATCATATCGGGCATTCTTTATCTCTAACGTGCATGCGCAACGATCGATATTCCTCTATGTGTGTGTGTGTATAGCTAGGTCTTTCATAGTTTTCCACATAAACCGATCAATCTATATATCTAGTGAGGTCTCACCCTCTTTACCACGTCCACGTCCATCAATCTATACCTCTCTATATAGGATTACATATATAGCTAATACACCCACATTAATTATATATCCAACGCCCCCCTCTCATCATCCATGCCTTCCGCTTCATCTCTCAGACATGCGCACAATGGCCAAGACAGGGGGCAACAAGGGCCCTGCCCCCCCTAACATCACTATATATCGAGGCTAATATGAATGTGATCATTAGACAATTTCTGGTAAAAATGGTTTAAGTTGATGAATTGGCCCTCCTCATAGAGGATTAGCAATGCTTGGCCCCCTAGCTCATGGGACATTTTTCATGGCTCTGCCACTACGCGCAACAGCGCACGTTCCCGCCCCCTCTCTCTAAATATCGATCTCGCAGTTGTGCACTCCTTCATAGTCTCCCTCCACTCGGCCCCTCGCACCATCTTCTAGCCCCCCACCGAATTTTGCCACATGTACAATCTAGCAGACTCCATGGTTGAACTTAAGCATAATGCACAAATCTCAAAACAACAGTGGTTCTCCTTTGTTCTAGAATCTTCCGTATCGTAACTGCCCAAACTTTTTTCTAGTTGAATTGTCATTCTTTGTTTGTACTTTATGCTTTACAATGCACAATTCCATGAATCATAAAATAGACTAAGGGCTTCTTTGATTCAAATGATTCTTGAAGGAATTTTGGAGGATTCTAATCCTTAGGAATTTTTCGTATCTTAGTTTTTAATTCGTAGGATTGTAAACCATAGGAATTTTTCCATATGATTCATTTGCACTAGATTTCATAGGAAACATCCCATCCACTCAAACCTCTTTGAAAGAATTCTGTATTTTTTCTATGCACAATCAAACACTCGTACCATCATGTAGGATTCAATACGACATTCCACTCTAATCCCATGTTCTTCCTATTCCCGCGTTTTGGAAATCCTATGAATCAAAGAGGCCCTAGGTTTTTTATAAAAACTAATTGATTTTGAATGAGATGAACTATAAGAATTAAACAAAGGTCTACATCAAGCATATATGACTCAGAGCTTACATGCTATAGTGTGGTATTTATTCGTAATTTGGTTGCAAAATCTGACGCGTACAATGCACATGTACCTTACTAGTACTTAGAGTATGTGCAAGACACAATGGCACGCTACACAGTGTCTCTCTTACAGTTCATGAACCCATGTGGGCACGTGGCACATGTGGAGGCGTTGTCGTGACATCCTTGTGTGGATTGATCACAGTGACATGCTGCTGGTTCCAGAAGAATGTACTCATCCTCCCTGAGCCGCACTGGCGGTACATGCACGAAGCGAAGATGTGCACGCATGCCACGCACGCACTCATTCCCTCGCACGCACACGCGGGTACACGGGCGGATGCAATTTTGTACCAAGATCCACCCCATGTGATAATTTGACGCGTGTAAAGTCCTTCACTTCATTGATGGTCAATTAATACAGCGCATGCAAATTGAGTGGATGCGAGGGCGGAAGAAAGACATTACTACTCCACTGCGCACATGCGAGTAGTTAAATCATGGGTTGCTAGTAGTACTCCCATTTGCCTCCTTTGTATTTTGTGCCAATTTTTTACAGTAACATAATATTTACGCATCTGAGCAGTGCAGTCTACTTGAAATTTATGTTCCACTAAACTCATAGGGAGCCGTTTCAGGCCTCAAAACCAAAAACCATCAATTAATCTTTACCTTGTTCCCATCACATTCGAAAGTACTAGTGCTACAACTAAGTGCAAGCCTGCTCACACCTACCAGTACGTACCAAACCTGAACGTGTTCCCACTATGCAGGTTTTAGTACTAGTGCTAGTACTTAGGTTTTAAAAAGGGGAACTACCTAACTGTCAGGGATATACCCCACGGTATGACCTGGCCGGATATATGACCCGGCCGGACTTGGTGTTTCATTGGTAACCCGCCAGAGGATTGGCGACTTACGTGTCTGGCGGTTCACTGGTGTGACGACTCACGAGCCTGAAGACTTACTGATGACCCCGAAGGTGGGTCAGATGGATGACAAGGCCCAAGGCCCAGAAGGCCGGTTCATGTGATGGTGTGCCGGCTTAAGAGGAAAGGCATAAAGAATATTCTCCTACAAAGGAAGCAAGACTAGGACTCCACTTGTAATAGAATAATCCTAATCCTACTAGGACTAGTCTTGTAACCCACCCCTTCAACATATATAAGGAGGGGCAGGGCACCCCAAGAGGGACAGAAAATAATCGCTAATGCTAGACACAACAAAAGGGGAGCCGGCTTATGTGGCGACTCCCTCATGAGCATAATGAGACCTAGCCACAAACAGCATGTAGGGCTATTACCGGATGATGTTTCCCGGGGCCCGAAGCTGTCTAAATCCTTGTCTTGTGTGTTGATCCGCCTCGCATCTCTCATCCCGATCAACCCCTCTCAAGCTACCACATAGATGCATTGGCCTCACGACTAAGTCCTCACACTAGGACATCTGCCGTAACAATTCTACGATAGTTGGCGCCCACCATGGGGCCCGCGCATGGTGGTGTTGAGTTCTTGAAGGGCTCTCTCTCAGGGATCGAGAAGCTCGCTATTTTCCGGATGAAAAAAAGTGGTCACAAAACAATCACGCAAGCTAAACCGGGCCGGAACAGTTGCCAAGCTCTTCAGAAATTCCTCCACTGGCTGGTTTCCTAATTTTGCTGGGCAGCAGTGGTCTGTCCGACAAAGCAACTACAGTCGAATCGCAAGCTACTGCCGTCAAGTTGCGGCTGACGAAAGCAGGTCCCGAGATAGATTCGTACCGCAATCACCAAAGGCAAGTCAACTTGCATGGGAAAACTGGAATAAGCGACAAGACTAAAATTGGCAGTTTGAGGATTCGATCTCATGCCGCATAGTCAATAATTGACTCGCCAAACACGGCTTAGTGATCCGGCAAGTTCTTTTGCTACTGATTCAAGCACGGTGGAGATCGACTCCTACTCGGACGAGGCCAGGTATCTGCTATGTTTTAGGTTGTCCGTGTTCGAAATCCACGTGAGGGAAAAAAGTAGCTATCACCAAATCAAGTGGTGGCGCTAGAAGGAGGGCCCATCAGTTATTATATGTATACCACATAGGAAAAGTGACTTGGTACAGATTCCTAGGTTTGGGGTGAAGAGCCGTACACACATGGAATCGGGTACTAATCACACGAGGCCAAAATCAACTGCTTTGCCCTTGGGGTTCGCTCGCTGAAAAATCGACCCACCGCTCTCCACGGCCGTGGCCCGTGCGCCTGCGTCCCCGGCTCGAACGCCTCCACGGTCGCCGCCAGCCGGCTCGCCTGTTCAACCACCTCCATCTTGGTGTCTGCTGCGAGTCGCCGTCACCTGCTACCTCACCCGCTCGCTTCAAAGCTGCTTGCTGGCCATGTCCGCCACACGTCGAGCCGGCTGCCATTCTTGGAGTCGCTCAAGCCGCACCACGGTTTGCCTCGCCTCTAGGCCACCGCACCTCGAGTCGCCCCTGCTCCCCGGCGTGCTCTCCTGCTGGCTGCCGCCTGAAGAAAGGAAAAGTGGGGAGTTGATTGGACAATTGATAAAGAAAAACAAAAGGAGAGATAAAAAGGGGGGTGGACGTGGATTAAGCGATCGTTCATGTTGCTGGGCTCCGTATCCCAGTTAAATTATGACGTGCAAAGATCATCTGTCATCCCAATGCATAAGGTGATATCTTTTCTCTGTATTTTACCATCATGTTAATTCATCTGGAAACAATTACTTGGGCATGTAATATTGTTTCACAGGACAATTGTTCATTAAAAATGAGGCATTATACTGCGGGCTAGCCTCCACCGGTCCTTAGCTGCCGGCCTACTGCTCCACTTTCTGCTACGAGCCAGCCTTGCCGATTCGCCATCGGGTCACTGTTGAGCAGCCTGTCGCGCATTGAACCGCTGCGCCCTGCTCCGCATTGAGCCGCCGTCCGTTGTGGCCAGCCCTGAGCCGCCGCGCCCGAGCCGCCCAGGCTTAAGGCCCCAAACCGTCACTCGCCTCAGCCGGCCGGCCGGCTGACCTGCCTTCGTCGTCCTCGCCTGGAGCCGCCTTCGCTGACCCGTCAGCCACCTCTGTCGTATTGAGCCGCCGAGGGTTATATTGAGTTGTCGGTCTGCCTAAGCCGCCTCTATCGCGTTGAACGGATCATGCATCATCCGAGCAAATAAGGTGATATCCATCTAAGTTTATTTTATTAGCAAATATTGTTTTTGTCAAAGAGCAATCGCTTTGGTCTGTATGATTTTATGTATAGGACAATGATTCATTGCAAAGGTGGTGACATGCCGTGCATATGAAATATGTGTTAGCATCATCATGCGCCGGCGTCCGTGCCCGCTTATTGTTAAACGAGTGTGCACAAGCCGTCGTCCATGCAGGTTGATCTACATCAACTCGCCGGGACCGCGCCCGCGATTGATTTGCCGTCTGCACGGCTTACCGCGCTTGCGATTGACTCGCCCGTCTACACTGGCTTACAACGCCACGGACGACTCATCTGTCTGCTCCCGTGACCGACTTTGCCGTGGATGATTTCAGCTTCACCATGGTGATCATCAACTCCGTGGTGGATAATTTCTGGCCTAACATATCAGGTGAAATCCATCCAGTATATTTTTATATTATATATTGCTTTCTTTAAAAAGAGTAATTACTCTGGCTTGCAAGTTCTCTGATGCAAGACAAGTTATATCACTGAACTGTTGAATGACTCATACCGGTTTATATCACGGTCAAATATGGGGAATCTCAAGCCAACTCCTTGAGTCGTCTTAAGACTCGGGGGCTACAATGACATGACTCGGCATAATTGGCCGGTTTTCAGTGAACTCAAGAAACTCCGGGTCATTGTAGGGAAGATAACCCAGTCCCGGAGGCTGTTGCTATATTGATGAAAATTTAAAGGCCGTCAGACAATTTCCGGCTCAAAATGAAGAATTCCGGTTTAAAATCCGGTTCAAGGGAAATATGTCTCCCACAAAGTGCTAAATCTCTCAAATATCCGATTTGAAATCCGGCTCAAGGTAAATATGTCTCTCACAAAGCTTTGAAGCTCTCAATATCCGGTTTGAAATTCTAGTTCAAAAAGAATTCATCTCGCGCAAGTTTGAGTTCTCAGAAAAATTAAAGGTTGTCAAAGAGAACTTGCTGTCATGATGCACGGTTCAAACGTGGGTATCCTGCCTTATTGGCTTATCATATCATTGGTCATTTGGGGGCTTCCTGTTCAAACATAGGTCGTATTTGAACCAAAGAGAACATAACTGTCGGTACCCTATTGATCGGTGCAATGTCAAACTCACTAGGGGGCTTCTTGATCGTATTCGAATCATAGCTTAACCCCTTTTGGGTCCGACTTTGATTGTATTCGAATCAGAGTTGTTAAAAAACTCTCAAGGTCATTTGGGGGCTTCCTGTTCAAACATAGGTCGTATTCAAACCAAAGAGAACATAGATGTCGGTACCCTATTGATCGGCGCAATGTCAAACTCACTAGGGGGCTTCTTAATCGTATTCGAATCATAGCTTAACCCCTTTTGGGTCCAACTTTGATTATATTCGAATCAGAGTCGTTAAAAAACTCTCAAGGTCATCTGGGGGCTTCCTGTTCAAACATAGGTCGTATTCGAACCAAAGAGAACATAGATGTCGGTACCCTCTTGATCGGCACAACGCCAAAGCCACTGGGGGCCACATGATCGTATTCGAATCCTAGCTTAAACCCTTTGGTCCGGTTTATTGATCGTATTCAAATCAGAAGGCTCAAATTTTTCTTTCTATTTTGCTTAAAGTTTTTTGCAAATAATCTTGGTCTTTGTCTTGAGGCCATTGTCCAGATCTAAGTATAAGTGTGGTTTAAATTTAACCCGGCTTGGTTTGGGATGATAAGTCGCCAGCGTATGACAATCATCATACATTTGGAAGTGTTGGTTTCTAAAGGATTGGTTTATCACCCTTACCGTGCAGGTCACATAAACTAGCAATGCAAATTCAATATCACAGGGTTCTTGTGATCTACTTGTGTGCAGGATAAGACTAGATTCGGGTGGTTACCCGCCCTGGCTTTTGACGTTAAGTCGCCAGGGCATATGTTGTTTAAATTCTGTGCAGGATTTGCAGAACTATGACTTATATAAATGCTTAAGTACAAGCTCATCATTAAAATTGATGCTTCAAAATGATTATCCATTCTGGATTTTCTTAAAGGCTATAAGCCGCCGGGTTATAAAAATTATGGCTTACAATGGAGGCGTATTAAATCGCCATCGGTTAAGAGCCGCCGGGTATTTAAACTCCTAATTTGCTTGTCAATAGATAAGGTATTCAAAGTCGCTTTGGCGCAATGGCTATTATTTTATCAATAGATATGATTTATTCTACAGTAGAAGGAATAGTCCTGAGTCGCTGCAGGCTTACGACCCGGCACTTGGGGGCTACATTATTCAAATTGAGATCACATCGAATATGCAAGTCCCATGTCATTGCCAGCATGCACCATGGCACTTGGGGGCTAATGCAAAGTCATTTTTTGCTCAATTATTAAAGACTCGACTCATCACATTCTAAATGAGCCGGCCCTTGGGGATACCAATTGCTCCTATAAAAAATTCAAGGTACACAACCCTCAGCTCATTATATTGAAAGATCCACTACTCAGTTGGTAGAGTACAAAGCTCTTAACCTTATGGATGTGGGTTCAAGCCCCATGGTGGAGATTACATCATATGATGTTATTATCAATGAATTATATACAAAGTCCCAGCTCAGTATTATCTTACTAAGCCGGCCCTTGGGGGCTATACGTTGCTGCTTAAGTTTACATGATCGTATTTACAAAGTTCCTGCTCATTATTGCATAATGACCCGGCCCTTGGGGGCTACATTGGTTGAATTTTTTTATGAGCATAAGGCACTTACAAGTCCCAGGTTGCTGCAAGCATGACAACCCGACACTTGGGGGCTACATGTGATATGCATATAAGGGAGGAATAACTTCAAATTCTTAGTTTTGAGCAAATCAGGTATTATATTATTATCGGAGAAATCTGCAAAGTTTATGACCCGTCATCATCATAAGATTAACCCGGCATTAGCAACGATTACATGACCTGGCATAATTTGTTTATAACCCGTCAATTTTGGCAATCATAACTCAGCAAGTTCTACAAGCCGGTCGAATGTCATTGAATATTTCAGAACCAATATTTTTGTCTAGTGAGAGCATTGAAGGCTGAATCAAATGGATTATTTATTCATTTACAATATTTCTTCTACAAGCAAATTGATTACGAAGATGGCCTATTAACCCAGATTTTTTAGAAGGAGGAAATGACAAGGACTTAAGGATGATCAGGTGTCGGCTTACAAGAATATTTAACCCGGAGCACAACCTATCAAATTTGTTCTTGTGTTTATGTTGCAGATCAGTTTAACATGGATAAACCCAAATTAAACTGGGGCTAATGTTGGGGATATACCCCACGTCATGACCTGGCCAGATATATGACCCAACCGTACTTGGCGTTTCATTGGTAACCCGCCAGAGGATTGGCGACTTACGTGTCTGGCGGTTCACTAGTGTGACGACTCACGAGCCTAAAGACTTACTGATGACCCCGAAGGCGGGTCAGATGGATGACAAGGCCCAAGACCCAGAAGGCCGGTTCATGTGATGGTGTGCCGGCTTAAGAGGAAAGGTATAAAGAATATTCTCCTACAAAGGAAGCAAGACTAGGACTCCACTTGTAATAGAATAATCCTAATCCTACTAGGACTAGTCATGTAACCCGCCCCTTCAACATATATAAGGAGGGGCAGGGCACCCCAAGAGGGACAGAAAATAATTGCTAAGGCTAGACACAACGAAAGGGGAGCCGGCTTATGCGGCGACTCCCTCATGAGCATAATGAGACCTAGCCACAAACAGCATGTAGGGCTATTACCGGATGATGTTTCCCGTAGCCCAAAGCTGTCTAAATCCTTGTCTTGTGTGTTGATCCACCTCGCGTCTCTCATCCCGATCAACCCCTCTCAAGCTACCACATAGATGCATTGGCCTCACGACTAAGTCCTCACACTAGGACATCTGCCGTAACAATTCTACGACACTAACCGAAAATTACTCTACCTTCCTCCTCATAAGTCCTGCTTCTTCGTCCGTCCTTGCCATGGTCGGTGTGCAGAGCTCTAGGTCGAGAACTACTCGTAACGAGGGAGCGGCAACCAAGGCTGCGGCAAAAAAGAGAGGGCTCGCCGCCACGCAGAGACCTCGAAAGATCTCTCACGGGCAGGCGATGGCTCCTAGGAGCGCCCTAGACGCGGAGGTGAACATGCCGAGCTGGCGGCGCTAGAGTCATTTCCCTCGATAGCATGCTCGATCAGCTCAATAAGCACCTCAATAGGCGAAAGGAGTTCATCCACGGCTTGGTGGAGCTGTTGAAGGAGAGCTTCGACGACATGCCCGCTGAGCTCAATGAGCAGGGGGAGTTGACCACCGTCTTGGTGATGCTGCTGAAGAAGAGCATTGCCTCAGAGAAGAAGGCGACCGGCGAAATCCTGCAACTTCAGGAGGACAACGCGAAGCCCTGCCACGAGCTCGACCTGCTGAAGGAGGAGAACACCGGTTGGAAGAAGCTGCATGAGAATAGTAGTTCCTCAATGAAGATGTTGCAGGCCCTCGTCATGGAACAGAAGGAGGAGTTGGTGAAGCTCCGCATTGAGCACCCGGCTGCTGTCAAGGTACGTAATGCGGCCGTGGAACAGATGATGAAGGCTCGCGTCGAGAAATCCCATCTCATGGACACAATGATGAAGATGGCGGAGGAGACGCGCAAGGAGATGGAGGTCATGGAGGCGATGAAGAAGCAGTTACGACTCCGTGGCTAGCAACCCTTTATGTAGTGAGAGCAGCGCCCCAGACTTGTGTGTGCGTCTTCCTTCTTTTTTGGGGTGATAATCTACCTTCTTCTTTTGCTCCTGTGTTTCTTATTTTGCTTCGGGTGTTTCACCGCACGTGTCACCTTCTCTGTGAGGCATGAATAGAACAATGCTAAAACTGAGATGACTAGCAAATTAGATCATTCTTTATCACCAATAGAACAATGCCTCTTGCTAGTAATATATAATAAGAGTAGAGAGTAGAGGATATGGCACCGGGCTGCCATGTTTCGTGCAACTCCATCGTACTCCAGTGGAAAACTTGAGTATACCGCATGGTTCTTTGCTCCTCCTTAGGTCGTCGACACATTTATACAAGCAGTCAAATCACAAGGACCCGCCTTCCAGCAGTAATGAGCCGTCAAATCACAAAGGCCCTCGCCTCTCGTGAAAAGGACCAAGCTAGACTGCCCCGCCCTCTAGCCTTTTAAAAAATGTATACATTTGTACAGTGGTAGTATCGATGGATTGAGCCATGGAGCAAAACTAACAAGATGTAATTAAAGAAAAAAGGTGGTACATATAGAGAGCGCTCGTCGCCAAATTATGCATATACTATATGACACTACCCACTATGA
Organism: Triticum aestivum; assembly: GCF_018294505.1. Lineage (NCBI taxonomy): Eukaryota > Viridiplantae > Streptophyta > Magnoliopsida > Poales > Poaceae > Triticum > Triticum aestivum. The sequence continues at coordinate 616,471,798 of NC_057797.1, forward strand.
AGGTACTAGTAGCAGACTAAGGCATAGCCTATTGGTGGGAAGGGGTTGATGCCTTCCCACCCACCCAGGTTCAAGGCATGGTACTTGCAAGTTGGGTTTGTTGCACCAATTATACTGTAGGGGGTTCCCCTACAGTCTTTCTGTCAAAAAAAGGTACTAGTAACATAGACTAGTAACTAGTCTATGCTACTCTCCACTATGACCAACCAAAGTCGAGGCGCGGATACCAACGAGGGCCTGGTTGTGTCTATACTTGGACAACTCACCCGACTACATGCGCACCAGGCAGACGAAGCTCGTGTCGTGTTGGTGTCGTGTGCAGCCCGCACATTCATCAGTCTTGCTATAAGTCGCAGTAGATGTTATATAGGTCCGTCGGATCTTACATCAAGATCCGTGCAAAATTTTCTTTTCAGATTTTCTTTTTTCTCTCTTAAATCTCAGTCGAGTGAGACATTGCCACGCCATTAAACAGAGGCTTGGGCGCCATTAATGGAGACCTTGGGAGAGAGGTGGACGGCAGATGGAGGTCAAAGGGCTCGCATGCCTCCCGTACTCAAATAGCTACCCTGCACGACGCCTCCTAGCTAATAAAAAAGGGGACGTGTGGCAGCACGTAAATGGTAAATAGAACGCCCACTGTTTCAATAATACTTGTGTTTCCGATTGTAACGTGATAGCACTTGTTCCAAAATGACTTTGTTGATTATTAATGTGTGCGCCTTCGCAAATCGGACAGCAAAATTACCACAACATGTTGGTGCCATGTGATACGTCTCCAATGTATCTATAATTTTTGATTGCTCCATGCTATATTATCTACTGTTTTGGGCAATATTGGGCTTCATTATCCACTTCTATATTACTTTTGGGACTAACCTATTAACCGGAGGCCCAGCACAGATTTGCTTTTTTATGCCTATTTCAGTGTTTCGAAGAAAAGGAATATCAGACGGAGTCGAAACGGAATGAAATCAACTGGAGAAGTTATTTTTGGAAGGAAACACACCTGATGAACTTGGAACCCACGTCAGGGGAGACACGAGGTGCTCATGAGGGTGGGGGCCCCCCTAGGGCACGCCCCCCTGTCTCGTGGGACCCACGTGGCTCCTCCGACGTCCTCCCTGCACCCATATATACCCACGTGACCTAAAACTTCCAGAACGTAACATAGATCGGGAGTTCCGCCGCCAGAAGGCTCCGTAGCCACCAAAAACCAATCTAGACCCGTTCCGGCACCCTATCGAAGGGGGAAATCCTTCTCCGGTGGCCATCTTCATCATCCCGGTGCTCTCCATGACGAGGAGGGAGTAGTTCTCCCTCGGGGCTGAGGGTATGTACCAGTAGCTATGTGTTTGATCTCTCTCTCTCGTGTTCTTGATTTGGCACGATCTTGATGTATCGCGAGCTTTGCTATTATAGTTGGATCTTATGTTTCTCCTCCCCCTCTTCTCTCTTGTAATGAATTGAGTTTCCCCCTTGAAGTAATATTAACGGATTGAGTCTTTAAAGACTTGAGAACACTTGATGTATGTCTTGCCGTGGATATCTGTGGTGACAATGGGATACCGCGTGCGACTTGATGTATGTTTTCGTGACCAACTTGCGGGTTCATGAACCTATGCATAGGGGTTGGCACACGTTTTCGTTGTGATTCTTCGGTAGAACTTTGGGGCACTCTTTGAGGTCCTTTGTGTTGGTTGAATAGATGAATCTGAGATTGTGTGATGCATATCGTATAATCATGCCCACGGATACTTGAGGTGACATTGGAGTATCTAGGTGACATTAGGGTTTTGGTTGATTTGTATCTTAAGGTGTTATTCTAGTACTAACTCTAGGGTTGTTTGTGACACTTATAGGAATAGCCCAACGGATTGATTGGAAAGAATAACTTTGAGGTGGTTTCGTACCCTACCATAATCTCTTCGTTCGTTCTCCGCTATTAGTGACTTTGGAGTGACTCTTTGTTGCATGTTGAGGGATAGTTATGTGATCCAATTATGTTAGTATTGTTGAGGGAACTTGCACTAGCGAAAGTATGAACCCTAGGCCTTGTTTACCATCATTGCAATACCGTTTACGCTCACTTTTATCACTTGCTACCTTGCTGTTTTTATTATTTCAGATTACAAAAACTATTATCTACTATCCATATTGCACTTGTATCACCATCTCTTCGCTGAACTAGTGCACCTATACAATTTACCATTGTATTGGGTGTGTTGGGGACACAATAGACTCTTTGTTATTTGGTTGAAGGGTTGCTCGAGAGAGACCATCTTCATCCGACGCCTCCTACGGATTGACAAACCTTAGGTCATCCACCTGAGGGAAATTTTCTACTATCCTACAAACCTCTGCACTTGGAGGCCCAACAACGTCTACAAGAAGAAGGTTGTGTAGTAGACATCAAGCTCTTTTCTGGCGCCATTGCCGGGGAGGTGAGGGCTTGAAGGTATATCTTTAGATCTTGCAATCAAGTCTTTTAGTTTCTTGTTTTATCACTAGTTTAGTTTATAAAAGAAAATTACAAAAAAATGGAATTAAGTTTGTCTCATACGCTTCACCTTTTTAATATGTTTCGTGAGTATGATGGAAAGGATAATTGTGCTCAAGTGCTAGAAGAAGAAATCTATAAAATGTTTGGTACTAAATATTTGAATGATGAGCATGATTGCAATGTTGTTAGTATGAATTCCTTGAATATCCATGATGCTAATGATATGCAAAGCCACAAGCTTGGGGAAGCTATGTTTGATGAAGATGATATTTTTTGTCCCCCAAGTTTTGATGAGCAAATTTATTATGATGAAAGCATGCCTCCTATTTATGATGATTATATTGATGAAAGTGGATTTGGAGAGGTCATGACTTTATTTTGTGATGAATCCACTATTCCGGAAGAGGTTCTAATTGATTATGAGAACAAAGTTGCTATCTATGATGATTATTGTGATGACTTGTATGCTATAAAGAATAATGATATCCACGAAACTTGTCATCATGATTTTAGTTTTCAATTGGATTATGCCTCATATGATAATTATTTTGTTGAGCTTGCTCCCACCACTATTATTCATGAGAAGAATTTTGCTTATGTGGAGAGTAGTAAATTTTCTATGCTTGTAGATCATGAAAAGAATGCTTTAGGTGCTGGTTATATTGTTGAATTCATTCATGATGCTACTGAAAAATATTATGAGGGAGGAACATATGCTTGTAGGAATTGTAATAATATCAAGTTCCCTCTCTATGTGCTTAAAATCTTGAAGTTGTGCTTGTTTTACCTTCCTATGCAAGTTGATTATTGCTCCCATAAGTTGTTTGCTCACAAAATCCCTATGCATAGGAAGTGGGTTAGACTTAAATGTGATAGTCATATTCTTCATGATGCTCTCTTTATGTTTCAATCGTTATCTTTTATGTGAGCATGATTGAAATCATCATGCCTAGCTAGGGGCATTAAACGATAGCGCTTGTTGGGAGGCAACCCAACTTTATTCTTATTCCTTGCTTTTTGTTCCTGTTTAGTAATAAATAATTCATCTAGCCTGTGATTAGATGTGGTTATATTCTTTCAATTAGTGTTTGTGCCAAGTAGAACCTTTGGGAAGACTTTGGGAAAGTCTTGTTGATCATGCTGTCAAAAACAGAAACTTTAGCGCTCACGAGAATTGCTACCATTTTTATTTGGAGAGTGCTATTTAGTTAATTCTTTTTGAAGATGATTAATAGATAACTTCCTCAGGTCCAGAAATTTATTTGAGAATTTTATGAGTTCCATAAGTATACGTTTGATCCAGATTACTACAGACTGTTCTGTTTTTGACAGATTCTGTTTTTCATGTGTTGTTTGCTTATTTTGATGAATCTATGGCTAGTAAAATAGTTTATAAACCATAGAGAAGTTGGAATACAGTAGGTTTAACACCAATATAAATAAATAATGAGTTAATTACAGTACCTTGAAGTGGTGATTTATTTTCTTATACTAACGGAGCTTACGAGTTTTCTGTTAAGTTTTGTGTTGTGAAGTTTTCAAGTTTTGGGTAAGGATTCGATGAACTATGGAATAAGGAGTGGCAAGATCCTAATCTTGGGGATGCCCAAGGCACCCCAAGGTAATATTCAAGGATAGCCAAGAGCCTAAGCTTGGGGATGCCCCGGAAGGCATCCCCTCTTTCGTCTTCGTTCATCGGTAACTTTACTTGGAGCTATATTTTTATTCGCCACATGATATGTGTTTTGCTTGGAGCGTCAATTTATTTTAGGATTTGCATGCTGTTATTTAGAACAATGTTTTGAATCTTTTATTTCAATAAAGTTGGCATTAATAGTCTTTACTATGCCTATGTTACAAGTATACATGTTGCTGTTTGAAAACAGAAAGTTTACCGTTGTTGCAATAATTCCCTAGAAAAGTCAGAATGTGATAAAATGTTGAAACCTTTTGCATATTAAGATCTGATAAATTTACTACAGTGGGAATTTTCTTTAATAATTGTTGAAGCTAGGGAAGTATGGATGTTACAGCATTCTTTACAGACTATCCTGTTTAGGCAGATTGCTGTTATGTTTGCATATGTTTGTTCCTTTAATGATTCTATTTGAGGATAGGACTATTAAATATGCAGAGGCATTTAGTATGCAATGTTGAATAATAATTTTATTTATTTGCTACAGTAGAGTATGATAAGGTTTTTGCAATGGTTTATACTAACTTATCTCACGAGTCCTTGTTGAGTTTTGTGTGGATGAAGCTTTTGAGATTTAGGGAGATCGTGATATGAGAGGAATTAAGGAGACACAAAAGCTCAAGCTTGGGGATGCCCAAGGCATCCCAAGATAATATTTCAAGAAGTCTCAAGCATCTAAGCTTGGGGATGCCCCGGTTGGGATCCCACCTTTCTTCTTCAACAACTATCGGTTAGTTTCGGTTGATCCTAAGTTTTTGCTTCTTCACATGATGTTTGCTATTATTAGTGTGTCATATTATTTTGATTTGATTGATGTTTGAATAGAATACCAAGGTCTGAAATTATTAAATGTTAGAGAGTCTTCACATAGTTGCATAATTATTCGACTACTCATTGATCTTCACTTAAATCTCTCAGAGTTGTTTGTTATTTGCTCTAGTACTTCACTTATATCTTTTAGAGCATGGTGGTAGTTTATTTTGAAGAAATAGATGAACTCTCATGCTTCACTTATATTATTTTGAGAGTCTTAAATAGCATGGTAATTTTCTTAAAATCCTAATATGCTAGGTATACAAGATTAATAACAAAATTCTCTTATGAGTGTGTTGAATACTATGAGAAGTTTGATGCTTGATGATTGTTTTGAGATATGAGGATGGTAATATTAGAGTCATGCTAGTTGAGTAGTTGTGAATTTGAGGAATACTTGTGTTGAAGTTTGTGATTCCCGTAGCATGCACGTATGGTGAACCGTTATGTGATGAAGTCGGAGCATGATTTATTTATTGATTGTCTTCCTTATGAGTGGCGGTCGGGGACGAGTGATGGTCTTTTCCTACCAATCTATCCCCCTAGGAGCATACACGTAGTACTTTGTTTCGATAACTAATAGATTTTTGCAATAAGTATGTGAGTTCTTTATGACTAATGTTGAGTCCATGGATTATACGCATTCTCACCCTTCCACCATTGCTAGCCTCTCTAGTACCGCGCAACTTTCGCCGGTACCATAAACCCACCATATAACTTCCTCAAAACAGACAGCATACCTACCTATTATGGCATTTCCATAGCCATTCCGAGATATATTGCCATGCAACTTTCCACCATTCCATTTATTATGACACGCTTCATCATTGTCATATTGCTTAGCATGATCATGTAGTTGACATAGTATTTGTGGCAAAGCCACCGTTCATAATTTCTTCATACTTGTCACTCTTGATTCATTGCACATCCCGGTACACCGCCGGAGGCATTCATATAAAGTCATATCTTGTTCTAGTATCGAGTTGTAATCATTGAGTTGTAAATAAATAGAAGTGTGATGATCATCATTCAATAGAGCATTGTCCCAAAAAAAGGCCAAATAAAAAAAAGGCCAAATAAAAAAAGAGAAAGGCCAAATAAAAAAAGAAAGGCCCAAAAAAAAGGGGCAATGCTACTATCCTTTTTTTCACACTTGTGCTTCAAAGTAGCACCATGATATAGCGAGTCTCATATATTGTGCTTCAAAGTAGCACCATGTTCTTCATATAGAGAGTCTCATATGCTGTCACTTTCATATACTAGTGGGAATTTTACGTTATAGAACTTGGCTTGTATATTCCAATGATGGGCTTCCTCAAATTGCCCTAGGTCTTCGTGAGCAAGCAAGTTGGATGCACACCCACTAGTTTCTTTTGTTGAGCTTTCATACATTTATAGCTCTAGTGCATCCGTTGCATGGCAATCCCTACTCACTCACATTGATATCTATTGATGGGCATCTCCATAGCCCGTTGATACGCCTAGTTGATGTGAGACTATCTTCTCCTTTTTGTCTTCTCCACGACCACCATTCTATTCCACCTATAGTGCTATGTCCATGGCTCATGCTCATGTATTACGTGAAGATTGAAAAAGTTTGAGAACATCAAAAGTATGGAACAATTGCTTGGCTTGTCATCGGGGTTGTGCATGATTTAAATATGTTGTGTGGTGAAGATGGAGCATAGCCAGACTATATGATTTTGTAGGGATAGCTTTCTTTGGCCATGTTATTTTGAGAAGACATGATTGCTTTGTTAGTATGCTTGAAGTATTATTATTTTTATGTCAATATGAACTTTTGTCTTGAATCTTTCGGATCTGAATATTCATACCACAATTAATAAGAATTACATTAAAATTATGCCAAGTAGCACTCCGCATCAAAAATTCTGTTTTTATCATTTACCTACTCGAGGACGAGCAGGAATTAAGCTTGGGGATGCTTGATACGTCTCCAATGTATCTATAATTTTTGATTGCTCCATGCTATATTATCTACTGTTTTGGGCAATATTGGGCTTTATTATCCACTTTTATATTACTTTTGGGACTAACCCATTAACCGGAGGCCCAGCCCAGATTTGCTGTTTTATGCCTATTTCAGTGTTTCGAAGAAAAGGAATATCAGACGGAGTCAAAACGGAACGAAATCAACTGGAGAAGTTATTTTTGGAAGGAAACACACCTGAAGAACTTGGACCCCACGTCAGGGGGGGCACGAGGTGCTCACAAGGGTGGGGGGCGCCCCCCCTAGGGCGCGCCCCCTGTCTCGTGGGACCCTCGTGGCTCCTCTGACGTCCTCCCTGCACCCATATATACCCACATGACCTAAAACTTCTAGAACGCAACATAGATCGGGAGTTCCACCGCCAGAAGGCTCCGTAGCCACCAAAAACCAATCTAGACCCGTTCCGGCACCCTGCCGGAGGGGGCAATCCTTCTTCGGTGGCCATCTTCATCATCCTGGTGCCCTCCATGACGAGGAGGGAGTAGTTCTCCCTCGGGGCTGAGGGTATGTACCAGTAGCTATGTGTTTGATCTCTCTCTCTCGTGTTCTTGATTTGGCACGATCTTGATGTATCATGAGCTTTGCTATTATAGTTGGATCTTATGTTTCTCCTCCCCCTCTTCTCTCTTGTAATGAATTGAGTTTTCCCCTTGAAGTAATCTTATCGGATTGAGTCTTTAAAGACTTGAGAACACTTGATGTATGTCTTGCCGTGGATATTTGTGGTGACAATGGGATACCGCGTGCCACTTGATGTATGTTTTGGTGACCAACTTGCGGGTTCATGAACCTATGCATAGGGGTTGGCACACGTTTTCGTCGTGATTCTCCGGTAGAACTTTGGGGCACTCTTTGAGGTCCTTTGTGTTGGTTGAATAGATGAATCTAAGATTGTGTGATGCATATCGTATAATCATGCCCACAGATACTTGAGGTGATATTGGAGTATCTAGGTGACATTAGGGTTTTGGTTGATTTGTATCTTAAGGTGTTATTCTAGTACGAACTCTAGGTCTGTTTGTGACACTTATAGGAATAGCCCAACGGATTGATTGGAAAGAATAACTTTGAGGTGGTTTCGTACCCTACCATAATCTCTTCGTTCGTTCTCTGCTATTAGTGACTTTGGAGTGACTCTTTGTTGCATGTTGAGGGATAGTTATGTGATCCAATTATGTTAGTATTGTTGAGGGAACTTGCACTAGCGAAAGTATGAACCCTAGGCCTTGTTTACCATCATTGCAATACCGTTTATGCTCACTTTTATCACTTGCTACCTTGCTGTTTTTATTATTTCAGATTACAAAAACTATTATCTACTATCCATATTGCACTTGTATCACCATCTCTTTGCCGAACTAGTACACCTATACAATTTACCATTGTATTGGGTGTGTTGGGGACACAAGAGACTCTTTGTTATTTGGTTGCAGGGTTGCTCGAGAGAGACAATCTTCATCCTACGCCTCCTACGGATTGATAAACCTTAGGTCATCCACTTGAGGGAAATTTGCTACTGTCCTACAAACCTCTGCACTTGGAGGCCCAACAACATCTACAAGAAGAAGGTTGTGTAGTAGACATCACCATGTCATGACACCAAGCCAAGTTTCATGATTTTCATGCGTGTTTCGGATTTACAGGAATTAAAAGCCAAGTTTCTCAATGTTTCCAGCCGAGCCATGACGCTCAGATGTTTGAATTTCATTCCCATTTCTGGCATGGGACCTAGAAATTTACCCGAGGACACACATGTGATTTTTCAACCAGCTTTGGTGCACTGGAGCATGTGCTTGTATTTAAAATTTGAATTATGTGCACAAAGGTGACACGTTCCCTCTCAGAACCACGAGCCTTCTTGAGAGAAGCTCCGGTTTGCAAGAAACTTATACCAAAACTTGTTCTTATTCTGCAATTTTTTACCATAGCATGGTAGTACCATGACATGACACCATGCCAAGTTTCATGATTTTCAAGCGTGTTTTGGATTTACAAGAATTTTAAAACCAAGCTTCTCAATGTTCTTAGCCGAACCACGATGCCCAGATGTTTGAATTTCATTCCCATTTCTTTCATGTGACCTAGAAATTCACCCGAGGACACACATGTGATTTTTCAATCAACTTTGGTGCACGGGAGCATGTGCTTGTAGTTCAAATTTGAATTATGCACATTAAATGACCAGAAACTCAATTAATGTATAAAAAAGGCCAAACAAACCCGGAATAATTCTAAAATTTAACAGGGCACTCATATAGTTCTATGTTGCCTCTATAAAAAAAACTGGAGGGAGGCAGCGTATATTAGAAATGCCATTAGACATTGTTATTTTCACGTCAAACCCGTTGACCATGTTACATGAAAAAATAAGCCGATTCTCACAATGATAAGTTAATGGTCTCCAGCACAACACACCCCTCAAATAAAACTAAGCACCCTGGAATTCTTTGACAAAACTAAGCACCCTGAAATTCTTTGACAACTAAACTGCTGGCTATATGATGTTGGCCATATATATTGTACGTGTATAATGTGAAGAAACGAGTGGTAGTACTATACCAACTAAAAGATGAAATGTACGAAATATAACGAGAAGAAACATAACATAGTTTTGTTGGGGGCTCAGGACAACACACCCCTCAAATAAAACTAAGCACACCTGAAATTAAACTAAGCAACTAATCTGATAGACACTGCATTAGAACCACCATGAGCAACGACACTGCCACCTTACTCAGACTCCTCATCCACGTCCTCAACTTCGTCCTTGTCCCTCTTCCTCTTGGTCGATACTTCTTTGCTTGAACCGCGCACTTGGCTCTTGCTCTTCATCCAACCCTTGTAGATATTGAAACAAAGGTAGCCATCCATTGCAGCGTAGTGGATGTGGTCTATATCTAGTACATTCCACTCCCATGCATGACGAAACCTAAATGGAGGTTTCTTCAGTGTACCGTACGAAGGATGAACCATGGCTCATGCCAGGGTCAGCATTCAAGGCTGATCATGGGAGGGCACCATCCGTTTCTTCTGGAGGTCGAAGGGGTCGCCTACAACGAGGCCTATCCGACCCAGGATTTCCTTGTCGTTCCTAAAGTCTACAGTAACGAATTTGACTCGGTCGTCCTTGAGGAAATTCTTAAAATCCTGGCACTCAACGTCGGCATGGCATATGTGGTAGACCAAGCATAAGTCATGCACGCAAACCTGGATCACGGCAGGCTTCTTCTTCTCTGCCTTGTTTAGATTCTTCTCACTTCCCAGGACTATGGTGTACTCAACATCTAGCCCAGCGACCCACTCATCATTTGAGTTTTCGAACATGCGTTTGAAGCGAGCAAGGCATTCTTTCACCGTTGTGGAAGAACGGGTGTAGATGACGTCGAACTCATCGCCGGTGATGGTTCTAACCTTGTACTCACTGCCGATCATGGAGATTTGGGACGCCATGGATTTGGGAGCAGGGTTAGGATTAGTGGAACTGTCGTAATGTGAAAGGACGGGACGACTAGGAGCGGTTTATCAATTGTAAAAATGTCGAGTGGGGGCGCGTGCGAATGGCAGGGTAGTGGCTTGCCTAGTGGATAAATGGATTCATGCCAGTACTATGGGGGCCTAATTAGATGTCATGTCTACTCGACGCCCAATTAAATGGCTTTCGATGTCATGTCAAGCGTCGGGAAAATTACAGGTGATACGAAGCTTTCCATTCTCCCATGATACGGGCTTCCGAGAGCCCTTGGATCTGAGATCGAACGGTTGCATGGCGTGATTCTAGACCTCTAGGTGAATATCCTATCCTGGAGGGTTATTCTACAAATTTTCAGCAACTTAGCATGCGACCGTTCGATCTCAGATCCAAGGGCTGCCAGCAGCCCGTATCATGGTCGCGCCTACCACGACCGTCACCTCGCTCGTGCGGCCGCGCCCTTGGAGATTTAACACGGTGCGTTAGGCTATCTGATGTTGGCATGTCACACATAGTCATCACTTATTCACTCATACAACAAGGTTAGCTATAAGGTTGGCTAGAAGAGTATTTTTGTTTACTTCTCTCTATCTCTTTCTTCGTAGTATTTATTGCATTTGCCAAGGAGTGAGCTCTTGCAATGAAATGGTGCTTAGATGAGGTGCTATGGGCATTAAATGGCTTAGCAACTCAAGTCCCCAATGCATAGGTGCTTAGTTTTTTGTTGCTAAGTTTGCTTCATCTAGGTACACGCGCTTATCACCGTTTCTTCCTGGGGTCACCAAACTAGTCTGTCTCTTCTTAATTAACTTGCCACATCAGACTTTATGCCTATGTGGTAGGCTTAGCACCTGTAGGATCAAGTACAATAGTGGGCTATAAGCCCGCTTTACATGGCATTTTTGCATATCTGTGGGAAAGAGGCAAGGAAAAAGTGGAGGAGTGGGCTCTGATACGTCTCCATCGTATCTACTTTTCCAAACACTTTTGCCCTTGTTTTGGACTCTAACTTGCATGATTTGAATGGAACTAATCCGGACTGACGCTGTTTTCAGCAGAATTACCATGGTGTTATTTATGTGCAGAAACAAATGTTCTTGGAATGACCTGAAACTTCACAGAGCAATTTTTTGGAAAATATAAAAAATACCTGTAAAAGATGAAGGCCAGGGGGCCCACCACCTCTCCACGAGGGTGGGGGGCGCGTCTGCTGCTACCTCTTGAGCACTGCGTTGGATTTCCCCGAAGAGGAGAGGATGATGCAGCAAAGTAGCGTAAGTATTTCCCTCACTTTTTGAGAACCAAGGTATCAATCCAATAGGAGGCTATGCGCGAGTCCCTCGTACCTACACAAAAACAATAGCTCAACGCAACCAACGCGCTTAGGGGTTGTCAATCCCTTCACGGTCACTTACGAAAGTGAGATCTGATAGAGATGATAAATAATATTTTTGGTATAGAGATGCAAAGTGAAAAGTAAAAGGCAAAGTAAAAGCAAAGCAATAATAAAGTGATGGAGATTGATATGATGAGAAAGAGACCAGGGGGCCATAGGTTTCACTAGTGGCTTCTCTCAAGAGCATAAGTATTCTACGGTGGGTGAACAAATTACTGTTGAGCAATTGACAGAATTGAGCATAGTTATGAGAATATCTAGGTATGATCATGTATATAGGCATCACGTCCGAGACAAGTAGACCGACTCATGCCTGCATCTACTACTATTACTCCACTCATCGACCGCTATCCAGCATGCATCTAGAGTATTAAGTTTAAAACAGAGTAACGCCTTAAGCAAGATGACATGATGTAGAGGAATAGTTTCATGCAATATGATAAAAACCCCATCTTGTTATCCTCGATGGCAACAATACAATACGTGCCTTGTTGCCCCTTCTGTCACTGGGAAAGGACACTGCAAGATTGAACCCAAAGCTAAGCACTTCTCTCATGGCAAGAAAAACCAATCTAGTAGGCCAAACCAAACTGATAATTCGAAGAGACTTGCAAAGATAACCAATCATACATAAAAGAATTCAGAGAAGATTCAAATATTATTCATAGATAGACTTGATCATAAACCCACAATTCATCGATCTCAACAAACACACCGCAAAAATAAGATTACATCGAATAGATCTCCACAAGAGAGGGGGAGAACATTGTATTGAGATCCAAAAAGAGAGAAGAAGCCATCTAGCTACTAACTATGGACCCATAGGTCTGAAGTAAACTACTCACACTTCATCAGAGGGGCTTGGATGATGATGTAGAAGCCCTCCATGATTGATTCCCCTTCCGGCGGAGCTCCGGAACAGGCCCCAAGATGGGGTCTCGTGGATACAGAAAGTTGCGGTGGTGGAATTAGGTTTTTGGCTCCGTCCCCGATCGTTTGGGGGTACGTAGGTATATATAGGAGGAAGGAGTATGTTGGTGGAGATTCGAGGGGCCCATGAGGCAGGGGGCGCGCCCTCCACCCTCGTGACCGCCTCATGGCTTTCTTGACGGAGGGTCCAAGTCTCCTGGGTCTTATCTGATGAGAAAATCACATTCCCGAAGGTTTCATTCTGTTTGGACTCCGTTTGATATTCTGTTTCTCCGAAACACTGAAATAGGCAAAAAAAAAACAATTCTAGGCTGGGCCTCCAGTTAATAGGTTAGTCCCAAAAATAATATAAAAGTGGAAAATAAAGCCCAATATGGTCCAAAACAGTAGATAATATAGCATGGAGCAATCAAAAATTATAGATACATTGGAGACGTATCAAGCATCCCCAAGCTTAATTCCTGCTTGTCCTCGAGTAGGTAAATGATAAAAAGAGAATTTTTGATGTAGAGTGCTACTTGGCATAATTTTAATGTAATTCTTCTTAATTGTGGTATGAATATTCAGATCCCAAAGATTCAAGACAAAAGTTCATATTGACATAAAATGATAATACTTCAAGCATACTAACTAAGCAATTATGTCTTCTCAAAATAACATGGCCAAAGAAAGTTCATCCCTACAAAATCATATAGTTTAGTCATGTTTCATTTTCGTCACACAAGAATGCTCTCATCATGCACAACCCCGATGATAAGCCAAGCAATTGTTTCATACTTTAGTAATCTCAAACCTATAAACTTTCACTCAATATATGATCGCGAGCCATGGACATAGCACTATGGGTGGAATAGAATATAATGGAGATGCCCACCAATTGATGTTAATGCAAGGAGTAGGGATTGCCATGCAACGGATGCACTAGAGCTATAAATGTATGAAAGCTCAACAAAAGAAACTAGTGGGCGTGCATCCAACTTGCTTGCTCACGAAGACCTAGGGCACTTGAGGAGGCCCATTGTTGGAATATACAAGCCAAGTTCTATAATGAAAAATTCCCACTAGTATATGAAAGTGATAACATGAGAGACTCTCTACTATGAAGATCATGGTGCTACTTTGAAGCACAAGTGTGGTAAAAGGATAGTAACATTGTCTCTTCTCTCTTTTTCTCTCATTTTTTGGGCCTTTTCTTTTTTTATGGCCTTCCTTTTTTTGGGCCTTCTCTTTTTTTATGGCCTTTCTCTTTTTTGTATTCCTCACTTGGGATAATGCTCTAATAATGATGATCATCACACTTCTATTTATTTACAACTCAATTATTACAACTCGATACTAGAACAAAGATGACTCTATATGAATGCCTCTGGCGGTGTACCGGGATATGCAATGAACCAAGAGTGGCATGTATGAAAGAATTATGAACGGTGGCTTTGCCACAAATACTATGTCAACTACATGATCATGCTAAGCAATATGACAATGATGAATGTGTCATGACGAACGGAATGATGGAAAGTTGCATGGCAATATATCTCGAAATGGCTATGGAAATGCCATAATAGGTAGGTATGGTGGCTGTTTTGAGGAAGATATAAGGAGGTTTATGTGTGGAAGAGCGTATCATATCACGGGGTTTGGATGCACCAGCGAAGTTTGCGCCAACTCTCAATGTGAGAAAGGGCAATGCACGGTACCGAAGAGGCTAGCAAGGATGGAAGGGTGAGAGTGCTTATAATCCATGGACTCAACATTAGTCATAAAGAACTCACATACTTATTGCAAAAATCTACAAGTCATTAAAAACCTCGGTACTACGCGCATGCTCCTAGGGGGATAGATTGGTAGGAAAAGACCATCGCTCGTCCCCGACCGCCACTCATAAGGAAGACAATCAAATAACACATCATGTTTCAAATTTGTTGCATAACGTTTACCATATGTGCATGCTACGGACTTGCAAACTTCAACACAAGTATTTCTCAATTTCACAACTACTCAACTAGCACGACTTTGATATTATTACCTCCATATCTCAAAGCAATCATCAAGCATCAAACTTTTCTTAATATTCAACACACTCATAAGAAAGTTTTATTATTAATCTTGCATACCAAGCATATTAGGATTTTAAGAAAATTACCATGCTATCAAGACTCTCAAAATAATCTAAGTGAAGCATGAGAGATCAATAGTTTCTACAAAACAAATCCACCACCGTGCTCTAAAAGATATAAGTGAAGCACTAGAGCAAAACTATAAAGCTCAAAAGATATAAGTGAAGCACATAGAGTATTCTATCAAATTCCAAATCATGTATGGCTCTCTCAAAAGGTGTGTACATCAACGATGATTGTGTTAGACTAACAAGCAAAGACTCAAATCATAAAAGACGCTCCAAGCAAAACACATATCATGTGGTGAATAAAAATATAGCTCCAAGTAAAGTTACCGATAGAAGTAGACGAAAGAGGGGATGCCTTCCGGGGCATCCCCAAGCTTTGGCTTTTAGGTGTCCTTAGATTATCTTGTGGGTGCCATGGGCATCCCCAAGCTTAGGCTCTTGCCACTCCTTGTTCCATAATCCATCAAATCTTTACCCAAAACTTGAAAATTTCACAACACAAAACTTAAAGTAGAAAATCTCGTGAGCTCCGTTAGCAAAAGAAAACAAAAGACCACTTCAAGGTACTGTAATGAACTCATTCTTTATTTATATTGGTGTTAAACCTACTGTATTCCAACTTCTCTATGGTTTATAAACTATTTTATTAGCCATAGATTCATCAAAATAAGCAAACAACACACGAAAAACAGAATCTGTCAAAAACAGAACAGTCTGTAGTAATCTGTAGCTAACGCAAGATCTGGAACCCCAAAAATTCTAAAATAAATTTCTGGACGTGAGGAATTTATCTATTAATCATCTTCAAAAATAATTAACTAAATGGCACTTTCCAAATAAAAATGACAGCAGTTCTCGTGAGCGCTAAAGTTTCTGTTTTTTACAGCAAGTTCAACAAGACTTTCCCCAAGTCTTCCCAGCGGTTTTACTTGGCACAAACACTAATTAAACACAAAAAACACAACCAAAATAGAGGCTAGATAAATTATTTATTACTAAACAGGAGCAAAAATCAAGGAATAAAAATAAAATTGGGTTGCCTCCCAACAAGCGCTATCGTTTAACGCCCCTAGCTAGGCATAACAAGCAAGGATAGATCTAGGTATTGCCATCTTTGGTAGGTAATCCATAAGTGGCTCTCATGATAGATTCATATGGCAATTTTATTTTCTTTCTAGGGAAGTGTTCCATGCCATTTTTATAATGGAAATTGAAATCTAATAGTCCCTTCCTTCATATCAATAATTGCACCAACCGTTCTAAGGAAAGGTCTACCGATAATAATAGGGCAAGAAGGATTACAATCTATATCAAGAACGATAAAATCTATGGGCACACAATTTCTATTTGCAATAATAAGGACATCATTAATTATTCCCATAGGTTTCTTAATAGTGTAATCCGCAAGATGCAAGTTTAGAGAGCAATCATCAAAATCACGGAAATCTAGCAAAACACACAAAGTTTTGGGAATAGTGGAGACACTAGCACCCAAATCACACAAAGCATAAAACTCATAATCTTTAATTTTAATTTTAATAGTAGGTTCCCACTCATCATAAAGTTTTCTAGGGATAGAAACTTTCAACTCAAGTTTTTCTTCATAAGTTTGCATCAAGGCATCAAAGATATGTTCGGTAACGGCTTTATTTTGACTATAAGCATGAGGAGAATTTAGCAAGGATTGCAACAAGGAAATACAATCAATTAAAGAGAAATTTTCATAATTAAATTCCTTGAAATCCAATATAGTGGGTTTAGCAACATCTAAGGTTTTATTTCTTTTAATCCTACTTTTATCAATTTCATCATCAAGATCTAAATACTCCGAATTCTTAGAACGCCTTCTAGGTAAGGGTGGATCATATTCAGTTTTATCAAGATTTATATTGCAAGACAAAGATTTAATAGGAGAAACATCAATAACTTTTAGATATTCATCTTGATTTTCATAGGAATTGGAAGAACACGCTTTAATAAAGGCATCTTTCATAGCACGCGTCCTAGCGGTTCTTTCCTTACACTCATCAATGGAAATTCTCATGGCTTTGAGAGACTCATTGATATCATGCTTAGGAGGAATAGATCTAAGCTTTAAAGAATCAACCTCAAGAGAAATTCTATCAACGTTCCTAGCCAAATCATCAACTTTAAGCAATTTCTTTTCAAGCAAAGTATTAAAATTATTTTGTGAATTCATAAATCTTTAACACTACTCTCAAATTCAGAGGGCATCTTATTAAAATTTCCATAAGAGTTGTTGTAGGAATTTCCATAATTATTAGAAGGATTACTAGGATAATGCCTAGGATTAAAATTCCCTCTATACGCGTTATAACCAAAATTATTCCTACCAACAAAATTCACATCCATAGATTCATTATTATTCTCAATCAAAGTAGACAAAGGAATATCATTAGGATAAGAAGAAACACTCTTAGTAGCAAATAATTTCATAAGTTCATCCATCTTTCCACTCAAAACATTAATTTCTTCTATCGCATGCACTTTTTTATTAGTGGATCTTTCAGTGTGCCATTGAGAATAATTAACCATAATATTATATAGGAGTTTCGTAGCATCTCCTAAAGTGATTTCCATAAAAGTGCCTCCCGCGGCCGAATCTAAGAGATTTCTAGAAGCAAAATTCAATCCGGCATAAAAATTTTGTATAATCATCCATAAATTCAAACCATGAGTAGGGCAATTACGTATCATTAATTTCATTCTCTCCCAAGCTTGTGCAACATGTTCATGATCAAGTTGCTTAAAATTCATAATATCATTTCTAAGAGAGATGATCTTAGCGGGAGGAAAATACTTAGAGATAAAAGCATCTTTGCACTTGTTCCATGAATCAATACTATTTTTAGGCAAGATGAAAACCAAGCTTTAGCATGATCTCTAAGCGAAAAAGGAAATAGCTTCAATTTAACAATATCATTATCGACATCTTTCTTCTTTTGCATGTCACACAAATCAACGAAACTATTAAGATGGGTAGCGGCATCTTCACTAGGAAGGCCGGAAAACGGATCTTTCATGACAAGATTCAGCAAAGCAACATTGATTTCACAAGATTCAACATCGGTAAGAGGAGCAAACGAAGTGCTAAGGAAATCATTATTCTTGGTATTGGTGAAGTCACACAATTTAGTATTATCTTGAGCCATCGCGACAAACAAGCAATCCAACACACGAGCAAACAAAAAGCAAACGGGCAAAAAGAGGCAAATAGAGAAAGAGAGGGAGGATAGAGAGAGAGGGCGAATAAAACGGCAAGGGTGAAGTGGGGGAGAGGAAAATGAGAGGCAAATGGCAAATAATGTAATGCGGGAGATAGGGATTGTGATGGGTACTTGGTATGTTGACTTTTGCGCAGACTCCCCGGCAACGGCGCCAGAAATTCTTCTTGCTACCTCTTGAGCACTGCGTTGGATTTCCCC
This sequence comes from Triticum aestivum, assembly GCF_018294505.1. Taxonomy (NCBI): domain Eukaryota; kingdom Viridiplantae; phylum Streptophyta; class Magnoliopsida; order Poales; family Poaceae; genus Triticum; species Triticum aestivum. The sequence continues at coordinate 616,490,187 of NC_057797.1, forward strand.
GAAGAGGAGAGGATGATGCAGCAAAGTAGCGTAAGTATTTCCCTCAGTTTTGAAGAACCAAGGTATCAATCCAGTAGGAGGCTACGCGCGAGTCCCTCATACCTACACAAAAACAATAGCTCAACGCAACCAACGCGCTTAGGGGTTGTCAATCCCTTCACAGTCACTTACGAAAGTGAGATCTGATAGAGATGATAAATAATATTTTTGGTATAGAGATGCAAAGTGAAAAGTAAAAGGCAAAGTAAAAGCAAAGCAATAATAAAGTGATGGAGATTGATATGATGAGAAAGAGACCCGGGGGCCATAGGTTTGACTAGTGGCTTCTCTCAAGAGCATAAGTATTCTACGGTGGGTGAACAAATTACTGTTGAGCAATTGATAGAATTGAGCATAGTTATGAGAATATCTAGGTATGATCATGTATATAGGCATCACGTCCGAGACAAGTAGACCGACTCATGCCTGCATCTACTACTATTACTCCACTCATCGACCGCTATCCAGCATGCATCTAGAGTATTAACTTAGAAACAGAGTAACGCCTTAAGCAAGATGACATGATGTAGAGGGATAGTTTCATGCAATATGATTAAAAAAACCCATCTTGTTATCCTCGATGGCAACAATACAATACGTGCCTGCTGCCCCTTCTGTCACTGGGAAAGGACACCACAAGATTGAACCCAAAGCTAAGCACTTCTCTCATGTCAAGAAAAACCAATCTAGTAGGCCAAACCAAACTGATAATTCGAAGAGACTTGCAAAGATAACCAATCATACATAAAAGAATTCAGAGAAGATTCAAATATTATTCATAGATAGACTTGATCATAAACCCACAATTCATCGGTCTCAACAAACACACTGCAAAAAGAAGATTACATCGAATAGATCTCCACAAGAGAGGGGGAGAACATTGTATTGAGATCCAAAAAGAGAGAAGAAGCCACCTAGCTACTAACTATGGACCCGTAGGTCTGAAGTAAACTACTCACACTTCATCGGAGGGGCTTGGATGCTGATGTAGAAGCCCTCCGTGATCGATTCCCCTTCCGGCGGAGCTCTGGAACATGCCCCAAGATGGGATCTCGTGGATACAAAAAGTTGCGGTAGTGGAATTAGGTTTTTGGCTCCATCCCCGGCCGTTTGGGGGTACGTAGGTATATATAGGAGGAAGGAGTACGTCGGTGGAGCTTCGAGGGGCCCACGAGGCAGGGGGCGCGCCCTCCACCCTCGTGACTGCCTCGTGGCTTTCTTAATGGAGGGTCCAAGTCTCCTGGGTCTTATCTGATGAGAAAATCACGTTCCTGAAGGTTTCATTCCGTTTGGACTCCGTTTGATATTCTGTTTCTGTGAAACACTGAAATAGGCAAAAAAACAGCAATTCTGGGCTCGGCCTCCGGTTAATAGGTTAGTCCCAAAAATAATATAGAAGTGGAAAATAAAGCCTAATATGGTCCAAAACAGTAGATAATATAGCATGGAGCAATCAAAAATTATAGATACGTTGGAGACATATCACCGGCCCCCCTAGGGTGTGCCCCCTACCTCGTGGGCCCCCTGGTGCCTCTCCGACTCCAACTCCAACTCCATATATTGTTTTTCGGGGAGAAAAAAATCAGAGAGAAGAATTCATCACGTTTTACGATATGGAGCCGCCGCCAAGCCCTAAAACCTCTCTGGAGGGCTGATCTGGAGTCCGTTCGGGGCTCCGGAGAGGGGAATCCGTCGCCATCGTCATCATCAACCATCCTCCATCACCAATTTTTCATGATGCTCACCGTCGTGCGTGAGTAATTCCATCGTAGGCTTGCTGGATGGTGATGGGTTGGATGGGATCTATCATGTAATCGAGTTAGTTTTGTTAGGGTTTGATCCCTAGTATCCACTATGTTCTGAGATTGATGTTGCTATGACTTTGCTATGCTTAATGCTTGTCACTAGGGCCCGAGTGCCATGATTTCAGATCTGAACCTATTATGTTTCATCAATATATGAGTGTTCTTGATCCTATCTTGCAAGTCTATAGTCACCTATTATGTGTTATGATCCGTTAACCCCGAAGTGACAATAATCGGGATACTTACCGATGATGACCGTAGTTTGAGGAGTTCATGTATTCACTATGTGTTAATGCTTTGTTCTGGTACTCTATTAAAAGGAGGCCTTAATATCCCTTAGTTTTCGTAAGGACCCCGCTGCCACGAGAGGGTAGGACAAAAGATGTCATGCAAGTTCTTTTCCATAAGCACGTATGACTATGTTCGGAATACATGCCTACATTATATTAATGAACTGGAGCTAGTTCTGTGTCACCCTAGGTTATGACTGTTACATGATGAACCACATCCGGCATAATTCTCCATCACCGATCCATTGCCTACGAGCTTTCCATATATTGTTCTTCGCTTATTTACTTTCCCGTTGCTATTGCTATCATCACTACAAAATACCAAAAACATTACTTTTACTACTGTTACCTTTTGCTACCGTTACCACTACTATCATATTACTTTGCTACTAAATACTTTGCTGTAGATATTAAGTTTCCAGGTGTGGTTGAATTAACAACTCAGCTGCTAATACTTGAGAGTATTCTTTGGCTCCCCTTGTGTCGAATCAATAAATTTGGGTTGAATACTTTACCCTCAAAAACTGTTGCGATCCCCTATACTTGTGGGTTATCAGGCTCTCAAGCAAGAGCCATCCTCTACATGGTGGAGCATCGGGAGAGGCACATGTATGGAGGTGGTCAGGACTCGGGAGACTCAAGCCGGTCGTAGCGTCGCAGTTAAAATGATAATGGCAAGTCAAATCACTGGGCCCCACCTGTCCAGCAGTAACTCGATGTCAAATCACATAGCCCTACATTTGTAGCAACCTACTCCCTCATCTTCTCGCGTCTCTGTCAAACCGACTAGGCGGAACTGCCCCGCCTACCACGCGGTAAAAGCCCCGCCCTCGACTTTTAAATAGTACAGTATACTAATTTTGTATCCATGGATTGCGCCATGGAACAAAGCCTCAAGAAAACGGTGGTACACATGTACGGAGTATACAGCACGCCCGTCGCGTTCGCGTCGCACCCCAGACGGTCGGTCGGTCTAGCACGCCGCTCTACGAATGGAACGCGCATCATATTGTGTTTGCACACACATGTGGGACCGCAATTGAGAACCGACCATAGGCACACTCCCCAGCCCCGCAAGTCAGGTGAGTTAATATAAGTAGTACATACGTTGGTACCTGGACGATCCCTGCAAGACACGTAAGATCAGTTCATCCATGCATGTGACCAGACTCTAGCAGACGTGCACGAAGACTACTCGGCTGCCATCTAGGTCAAACTGGCTATGTTAATTAGGACATCTATCAACGGACCCCTTTTCTACGAGTTTATCTTTAATTTGAGCTTTGATCCTCGTCTAGTTTGTCCGTCGGGATTCATCTTGTCTCCTTTGGGCAGTGAGGTTATGATTTCTTGTCATGTGGCATTTTTTCGTGTTATATGTTATAATCTGGTGCTTCAGATCAAAATGACAACAACTATGCCTCCGGGGCACGTGCATGAAGACTTCTCGACAGCCATTGCCGAGGTCAAGCCGGCTCCGGCCGGTAGACAAAAGAAAACTAGTACTCCACTATATAGGCAGGAGCCTCCGCGCTTGCTTGCTAGTGTTGCTCTCTTCACACTGTCTCGTCCTCTCCAGATCTAAACAAGACAGTGGTGGCCACTCTCTCTCTACTCACCGCTGGTCATAGATCCAGCCGGATCCTCTCTGCTGGGAAGGTGAGAAGGTGCAACGTTCACGCGGTCGTCCTCGGCGACGGCTCTCACACCCATTGTCGGCGCGTCCCGAACAGCGTGCCTTGCCATTCTCTCCCAAGCATCGCTGGCGAGGGAGGGCCTCCCACCCCTTCTTCCTCGCTGCCGTAATGTGGGCAGATCCGGCCTACCGCCGCCCACCTAGCGACATCCTGGCGACCCTCAGGTATAACTTCCTTCGAAACCGGCCTTGCTCTACTTCCCGAGCTCCCGACATCGCTGCATTTATATCTTATACTATTTCTCAGGCCCCCTCGTGTAGATAGGATCGATCGGCTGTTCGAAAACCACCTAATTTTTTACTGTTAAGAGGTAAAACTAGTTCATGCACTCGAATCTAGTAGTACTTGGTTCAAACAAGGAAGAAAGTGGGTGGGGGTGGGGGAAGATTTGTTACCTGAATCTAGGACGTGGTCGAAAGAGGAAATAATGGGGGCGAAAAGTAGTAGAGACTGGCTATCCAACTGGTCTCTAGGTCTAATAGGGAAATAAAGGGAATGCACTACAAACTCAATATAAACCCGACCTATTGGTTGAAAAAGGAAAGAAAGTGGGGACTGGGGGACAAGTCAAGAGAGTAAGTCCAGCACTAGATTTGCTAGCCTCACACAGTATAAGGTGGCTATATACCGAAAAAATGGGACCAACCCAGATATCCTCTTCTGATGTTTGTTGCCCCGAGCCGCTCTTATGCAATGCCACTGGTAAAATGTAGCAGTCGCACTGTTAAAAGTAAGGACACGTTAAACCAATGTTGTTTTCAATGTAATGCCTCCAGTAATATGAATCAATGGCACTTTTTTTCATGTCCTGCTAAATTTGCCATTAAGATAAGTTGCTTCTTTTCGTTAGAGATGCAACTGTCCTGGTCCGCCTACTCTCCAGGAGCTTCACAACCAACCTTGATGTTGCTCAATTTTATTGTAACTAATGAAGAAGCTCTGTGGGTTTCGTTTTCTGATGGAAATGGAACCGGGGCTGGAGCCCTTTTCTTAAAAAAGAAGAAGAAGAAGCTGCTAGCTCATGGGACATTGCTTTATTTTAGGTGAACTGCACCAAAGGTCCCATGAAGTAAATCATCCATGTTGGTGATTAGTGTCATCCCTTCTACGATGGCGTTGACTGCAGATATGGTTCCCATCACGAGGTATGTTCCTTTTTGGTCTGACCGTTTGCCAAAGATCCTACATGTTGATCATGCTCTTGTGCTACTGTTTTGGCACTGCCATGATAAAGCAGTAATGTTATTATTTTGCACCTTAATCTAGTGGCACTATTAATTTGAGGCAATGTTTTGGCACCGCTGGTGCCACTGTTTTTTTATATATCGAAGGAGGGGGTTCCCTTCGATTTCATTAAAGAAACCCAACCATAGAGAACCATTATCCGACAAAATCTCAGTGTAAATGGGCAGTTATGCAACTACTACTAGAACGGACTGAGTACGAGCAGGAGACAAGTTCGCCACATAAGCTAGGCAGGTAGGGGGCGCAGCACCAGCTCGACCAAGTTTGGATTACAACCCAAATGCTACCACAGAAACATCAGGGGGAAGATAAGGACTGAAAGAGCCAGCTTCAACATCCCAGTCTAAGCACCCCCGGCCTTCATCCTTGCGACGCACGGTACACCTCGTTTGCCACCTGCTCGACCCTAGTGCCACTGATAAAATGAAGTAATAATACAGTTAAAATAGAGCGAGTGTCCTCTCTATCATTTCATTTCCAATGTAGATAAAGAAAGTGCTTCTCTTTGTTAATGTATGTTTCATCAACTAGTCCCATTGTTAATGTTTAAGTGTTTCTGCAAACTGGGGTGCTTAATTTTAGTTGATCTGCACAAAAATAGAGATTTGAATGTCTCAAGGACCCTCCTTGTACTACCGCTGTACACTGATGTTCATCACTGGCAGAAGGTGTATCGGGGAGACTTGGGTCGATTTCCAGTATGATGTAATATTTTCTTCTGTTTATTAGTGTATGTTTCATCAACTAGTGCCACTATAATCTAATCACGCTTTTTCATTATCTGTGCAAATAGGGTTATTCAGCTACATTTGGGTGGAACTGCACAAATGTACGGATGGAACCGGCATATATGCAGAGTGTGAGGTGCCAAGTAAAAATTACCAACACCAACCCTGCTCCATCTAAGCATTGGCATCCCCCACCATTAGTGGGATGTGTGGCGCTCACTGTGGACGGATCTTTCTCGGTAGCAAATCCTCTAACCAAATACTAGTAGCTTAGACTTAAAAAAATACTAGTAGCTTATATTGGCAGTTTTCTAGGGGTGTACTCTTTTCTAAAAGAAGCACCAATTCTAGAGATATATTTTTAGCACTTAAAAAATGTAGTTTCATAGGAGTATAAAAGTGCAGACAATGTGATTCTCAGAGAAGAAACTGCAAGTTTCAGTTTCAAATAAGAAACTCCAAGCTCAGTTTCAGATAAGAAACTGCAACTTTCAGAGGTAGAGCATTTATATTAACGCGGCCTTTTCAAACAGTGTTAACATCATGCTGGAAGTTTTATTCATGGTCGAAACTGGAACTACCAGCCAGTTAACATTATGCTGATCAACATTCATGCATAGCACATCTTCATATGATGCACAGTCAAAAAGATATGCTATTTTAAAAATGCCCACACAATGTCGAGTGTGCGAAAAACAGAGAAAATGAGGGACGAAGTTTTGGCAAGTGTAGGACGTGGTGTGCATAGATGACAATTGGGACCCACATGTCAATAAAGGCAGAGGCAAAAATTTTGGAGATATTTTCTCTGCACAGGTGGAATCGAACCCGGGCGGAACAGCTGTCGGGTAGTGTCACTCGGCCACTGGGCTAGTTCAGTTGTTTCGTTACTAATAAGGCACTTCCTTATGTTGTCGGATCTCCTCCTGCGCCTTTGTGCGCTCGCCGCGACGCCGCTGTCTGCCGTTGTGAACATGCTGAACAAACGAGAGGAATCTGGAGAGGACTGTACGTGGAGAGGCGGATAGTCGAGACCCACCAGGTCTATGGCCGTACGCAAGCAAGTGCCTCATCGAAAAAAATACTTCCTCCTAATGCTATACTGACGTTGGGGACCACGGGTTTGTCAACATAGTTACATTTTTTTAGGTGCTTCAATGTAGTTACTATAGGAGATAAATTCACAATGAAGCCGGGGAGCTAGCAGGTATCATTTATTATCACAGAGGCAGCAAGTATCAGCTGGGTTTTGGGCTGCCCCGTCTAGGCTTTCTTTTTTAACATGCGCAGCCCACGACCTCGGATGGGAGGTCCATAAGGCTGTTTGTATTTTCTTGAGGGACTTCATGTATCGACCGGCCTATGGACCTCCCATCCAAGGTTTTATTTTTTCTTGAAACATCGGCAGCCCAATTTATGTATTTTTTTTGAAGAAAACACAGAGGTCTGTTCTATTTTTCTATATAAGAATAGGAACCCCTGGTCCAACTTATGTTTCCCTTCTAACTATATTATATATATTTAAATTATTTTATATGTTATTATGTATTATTGTTATTGTCATCATATATTTAACAGATACTTACATATGTAAGAAAACAATATCCCACATCTTGTTAACTTATAAAAATAATTTCTTAACAATAAAATCCTGGATTTTTTTGGCAACGAAAATCCTGGTGATTGTGTACAAAAACTTGGTAAGATTTAAGGACCAATGTAATAATAAATCACTTATTATTTATATATATATAACAAAATGCTCAGCCCCTGTTTATTTTTTGATAACATTGCTGCGCCCACCCCAACATTATAATTAGAATCATCCCAGCAAAATTGTGTATCTCGAGAAAGTGCAAATGGCCTGTAATTTTTGAGGAAAAACATAAATGGGCTGCATGGATGCTACATTATTTGTTCACCTAGCCCAACTAATGGACTGTAATTCAAAAAAAAGATCAAATGGACTGTAAATTCTACCCCGCAAAAAAAGACTGTAAATTCTGAAAAAAAATGGGTTGAATACGTGCCACATTTTTGGAGGCTGAAATATGGGCCAATAGGCCGAAGCCAATGCAAGTCATTGTCAACTTAGTCAACAAATGATTCTGACATCATTACCATTGGATTTACATCCAACGACCGGCATCCATCTTCAATCTCTCGTCTTCTTCCTCCAGCGCCGCCGGGACCACCTGCTCCCGCCTCCTGCTGCTAGCAGCTCTGCTTAGCATGCTTCGCTGTGACGCGCTACTCCATCGTTGGCCAGGCCATCCCTCCATCCCTCCACACCTCCTGTTCTTCTCCACCGACTGTCCAACCACACCACACCAGAACCAGTTAACCCTCGTACACCTCTCCGTCTGCGACTCTACTCCCGCGTCTTCCCATCTCCGGCTCGTTGTTGTCCGGGGCCTCGCCATCGTCCACCACCTTGGATGGCTCGGCGCGGAGTGGTCAATGTGGTCAACGAACGACACCATCAGAAGTAGACTGTGCGTGGAGAGGCTGATAGCTGGGTCCACGATCGCACGCAAGGAAATGCCTGCTTATGATGCACAAAATAATGATTCCTCCACCTGACAGCTGGGACCCACCGGAAGGGCCTCTGTATTTCGCGAAAAAAATGTTCCCACCACTGACAGGTTGGACCCACCAGCTATATCTTCGCACACAAGGAAGTGCCTCCTTATTACGCACAAAAAATGAATACTCCCCCTGCTAGTTGGGACCCACCTCGGTGGGAGGCTGACTTGTGGCCTACTAAGTTGACGGGGACGGAGTGCTTTGTCAACTAAGTCAATATGAACGATTCTAGCTCCAGTGACCGTATGATGTCCATCCAACGGCCATAATGCTTCTTCAACCTCTGGTCTTGTTGCTCCAGGCGCCCAAAGTAGCGCCGGTCGTGCCGCATGCTCCTGCCTCGCGTGGCCGGCTGTGCTGCCGCGGAGGCCTCACCGCCCCCTACTATTTCCACTGCTGGCCAGGCCATCCCTCTACTCACCCACACCACCTGTTATTCTGCAGCGACGGTAGCCTCACACCGCAGCGAACCAGTGAATCCTCGTACTCCTCTACGCGTGGGCATCCACTGTCGCGTCTTCCCTGGCTCCGCGTCGTCCCCTTCCTAGGCCTCGTCGTCATCCACCGCCCTGGTTCTCTCGGTGCGGCGTGGTTAACATGGTCAAGGAACGGCTTCCATCGGACGTGGATTGTACGTGGAGAGGCTGACAGCTGGGTCCACGGCCGCAGCAAGGAAGTGTCTCCTTATTACGCGTAAAATAATTATTCCTCCACCTGACAGCGGGGACCCACCGGACGGGCCACCGTATTTCGCAAAAAAATGTTTCCCCCTGACTGCTGGGACCCACCAGCTACATCTTCGCACGCAAGGAAGTGCGTCCGGGCAAAAAAATGATTCGCCCCCTAACTGCTGGGACCCACCAGCTACATCTTCGCACGCAAGGAAGTGCCTGACAGTCGGGACCCACCTGGTTGAAGCGTACGTAGCGTTGTCATTCTGCTCAGGAACGTGTACGTACATATTGGTCGATGTAGAGGCACACACATGTCGTAGTAGAGGCGCGCACGTAGCATGTACACGTACGTACATCGGCCAAGGTGCAAGAAAGTAAATACGGCCACGTACGTACATACGGGCGGGGTCTCGAACGCCTACTCGCGCGTACGTACGGCCAGGGCTCGTGTACATGGCTGGGTTGGAACGGAGAAACAGCGTCGTCGTCGTGTTCATGGGGAGCCAACCGGCTGCGTCGGAACGGAATGTGTCATTGTGTTCTGCAGGAGGGCTTGGACGGAACAGCCGATAGAAACGAGGCATGGCGTACCGCAGAACGAAGGAAATGGCCTTGTGTTCGACCGGCCACATTCGAAACGGGATCCTGTTCATCAGGAGGGGTCTGGCGTACCGCAAAACGAAGGAAACGGACCTCCTATGGTCGAAACGGGGATCTTGTTGATCGGGAGGGGTGTGGCGTACCGCAAAACGGAGGAAACAGACTTGTGTTGGAGCGCTGCGGTCGATACGGGGGTCCTGTTCATCGGGAGGGGTGTGGCGTACCGCAAAACGGGACTCCACGGGATACTGTTCATCTCCACCGTCGACCCCCTCTAACCTCCACGGGCTACTGCTCACCCACCGTTAACCTCCTCCAGCCTCCACCTGTGACTGTTCATCCACGGGCTCCTGTTCATCCAGCCTCCACAGCGCGCTACTCCATCGGCTACTGTTCAACCAGCCCTCTCCACGGGCTCCTGTTCAACCACCCCTCCACGGGCTACTGTTCATCCAGCCCTCCACCATCTACTGTTCATCCTGCCCTCCACGGGGTGCTCCTGTTCATCCTGCTCTCCATGGGGTCCTGTTCATCCAGCCCCAACCGGCTCGATCGATCGGGGTCCTGTTCATCCAGAGGCAACATCACGTGGTCCTGTTCATCCACCCTCACCGGGAACTGTTCATCCAAACCCCCCAGTAACGCTCACTGTTCATCCAGAGGCAGCATCGATCGGCTTCAGTTAGCAGCAGTAGCGAAAGAATCGCTCGATCGGGTTCAGTTAACAGCCATCGATCGATCGCTCGGGTTCAGTAACGTGTAGCCTGCAGTGCAATCGCTCGGGTTCAGTTAGAGCCCAACGCCTCGCTCAGGTTCAGTTAGAGCCCAATGCCTAGCACCCACGTGCGTGCGTGTACGAGAGAAATGTGCATCGCTCGGCCCCGACCACCCACCATAATCGGGAACACCCTGATATTTTCCTCGCCCTCGCTTCTACCACGGTTTTTTCCGTCATGGACGACCCAAAGAATGTCATGCAGCTGCGTCTCCGGCCCGCCCAGGACGAAAAGCCCATTTTCTGTCATGATTTTTTGTCATAGAAGTAGGACCCCACCACATCTATGATGATACTGTGTTTTGTCACAGTTATTGTCATAGAAGTGTCATAAGTATGACAGAAAAAAAATTCGTTCGGCCCAAAATGTCACGGATGTGTCTTTTTTGTAGTGGAAGCTCCCCATGATTTGTGTGCTCCTTAGAATATTTGCATTAGGATACCAAGTGCACAAAAATAGGATCATCACTCCCCGAAAATCAATAGAAACTCACAACAAGTGCAAGTGGACAAGTAGGAAACAAAGCCTAGCACTTGCAACAAACAAATGGTTGAGCAACATGTAAAAGAGGCAACTTAAGAATAGGTGCAACCAAAACCGATGTGTGTGAGTCATGGCAAAGCACTTGATAGGACTAATATACGGATGAGCATTAAGCATCAACATAGTCTTGGATATTGGAGATACAAGGTGCATGACATGTCCTCCCCACACACACACCAAGCAAAAGGCTTCACAAGCACACTAAAAATGCACAATGAATAACCAACACTTGTGACAACCCATGGTGAAGAAAGAAAATGATAGCTTTGTCAAGAGGAGGGATACCAATCGAAATGGCAAAAGCCTCATCAAGACAAGCAAGAGAAAAACAATATCTTCACTACAACAGAGTGCATCAAGATGCAACGATATACGATCCGCACTCAAGGTAAGTCCTTTCACATAACCACCAAGGAAAGGTGGACGTGAAATAATAAGGATATCAACTACAGATGTAACTCCTCTCAAGTGTATAAGATTCTAGGTGGATGAAAATCATGATGATATCAATCCACAAAGAAGGATATACACACGAAAAGGTTACAAAAAGGAAAGAACAAGATATCCACAAGGAAGTCATAAATATACCAATAATAAATTGAGCATAGCACATGGCTAGATATGGTCTTATTGTATATAAACGAACTCCTACCGCACAACCATCAAAGATATCACAACTAGCAACATGAGATCATCGTTGAGATGCTTTGAGAAAGGGAACAAGTATCACAAGATGGAATGAATAGCATGCCAAGATGCAACCTACACAAGGTTGAATGCAAGAAAATAATGCATGAATAGGTACTTGTTACCGAGATATCATTGAAAGGATGTAGAAGAAACCAATTGCAGGTAGTAGATAGTAGTTCATTGAGCATCCTAGCTTGACTCCAATAAGCTCATGGTGACACCACCTTCCTTGTGAGTGAGTCGCGCATCCAATGCATCTCCAATTGTTCCTAGAACAACAACACAAACAAAATGGTACCCAAACTCATTGGGACCAAAGAGTTAGAGAACCAACAATATACCAAACAAACTCCACATAAATATGTGCATATAGATAAGAAAATGAATTTCATGCACATCTCATCCAATTTGAGACTTGGTGGAGTTTCCCCTATATATTGGGTCAAAGAAAGAAAGAAAGCATGCCAAAGAAATTACATGAAGTTAATATGCATGCTCAAGACTTTCAAGAACCGATACCAATTGACAAAGAAATACCAATTGAAGAAAAGATACCAAATGAATAAATCAACACTTGGAGGATATCAACTGAAAGATACATCAAGGAATGAGATATCCATTGGCACACTCAAAATAAAAGATATCAAACTCCCAAAAGAGAGGATGGTTCCAAACAAACCAAGCTCTCTAGAAAGTTTCATGATGGCACAAAGTACCAAAACGAAAACGGCTTGCCTTCCACCAACACACACTTGATAAGGATCGCAAGATGAGTGTTCTATAGAAAATAGGATAGCTCCCCAAGAGTTGTGCACTACGGAGGATTTGCATATGAATACAAAAATGCATAAGGTGAGATCACCACTTTCACTATATCTAGGAAACACTAGACAAGAACAAGACAACAACAAGATCCACAAGTGGTATGGAAGACAAAGGGAGTTGATACATTCCTTGGCAAGAGAAAAGGCAATAAGAAGCAAACACCAACGTGGAGATGATCAAAAATTTCTACCACACATAAGAGAGTACCAATGTCAAAAGACAAGAAGTATTTGGAAATAATTCCCGGTGGTAGATAGCAAGGATATCCAACATCATCTTCACACCAAACACAACCAAATTGCAACTTGTAGAGATAACATGCCACCTAGGAACAAGATAATTTGCAATATCAATTCTAGGTGACAATATCTCAAATGTACACATTTTCTAGGCTTGTAATATGCACATAGCATATTACTCCCCCATAATGTGATACCAATAAAAACTTAACAATAGGCAATAAGAGGATCCAACAAGAGATAATTAATGGACTATTTAGAATTTGAATTTCTCATGAGAAGACATACCACATAGCAACTAGATAATCTTGTAATATCAATACTAGATGGTATTCCTCATGTACACACACTTATAGGATTGTGAGGTGCACGAAGCACATCACTCCCCCATAATGGGATGTTCCATTAATCTCTCACAAGAGCCAACTAAGATAAAAAAAAGAAGCATAAAGGCACTACGCACACGTACATGATGTGCAAACCAACACACACATACTTGATTGCTCAAGATAATCAAGTTGGAAGCACAACATATACAAACACATGCAAGGAACAAAACCAAACATGCAAAGGGGCAAGTAAATTTCAATGTAAACAATTTAAGTACAAGTTACCGAAAGGAGGTAAATTGGATATAGTATAGAAACTTGATAACCCAATTGACTTGGCTTGAGACAATAAGAATGATGAAGTCCCCTTAATTCTTCATAATGTATCCAAGTCTCCAATGCCCTCCAACAACACCTATTGATCAAGTTTGAGCTTGTTGGTCCCCAACCAAGTTGGGTCCTAAGAGGTTAGTCACAATAGGCTTGGCAACCCAAATGGTTCTTTGCTTGAAACCACTTTGAGTGCCAAGAAACTTGGCAAACACATTGCCAACCTTATCCTTCCCAAGAGAATAGATATCATCAATAATAATTGGGTTGGATAAGTTACCACTAGTGCATGAGGAAGCAAGGTGACCTTTCTCACGACATAGGTAGCAACGTCTACTCTTCACTTTCTTCTCACTTGATTTCTCAACTTGAGAAGCATTATCTTGAGTTTTCTTGGGAAGAGGCCTTTCTTCAACTTGAGGTTGAGCATGAGAGTGAACTTGTGGCCGCTTCCCTTGTTGCTTGTCACTAATGGGCTTCTTGTTCAATGGGAAAGATCTAACATGATGCCCTTCAATCTTGCACTTGAAGCAAATCATCTTGGCCGAATTATTGACTTGTTTTTGGCCCTTATTATTGTTGTTCTTGGACTTCTTCTTCTTATTGGAGTTAAATCCAAGTACACCTTTGTCATTGGAGGATTTTTGCACATTCAAGATATTGTTGAGTGTGGCCTTCCCTTCATGACACTTCTCCAAGTCTTTCTTCAAAGAAGTGACTTGGGCCTTGAGCTCTTTGATTTCCTCTACATGGTTAGTCTCACCACAAGCACTAGAGGAAGTATAAGCTTCATCGTTAGAGCAACAAGGCAAGGAAAGCAATTCATCAGAAGATGTACCAATGTTATGCATGGATGAATCACGAGGACTAGCACAAGGAAATATAGCATCTTGACTAAAAGTAGTTCTAGTATCCACATGAGGCTCACTAGATGTTACCTTGATAATCATATCCTCATGAGCTAGTTTTAGCACATTATGGGATACTAGAAGATCATCATAAGAGCTTGTGAGCTTAATATGACTTTCTTCCAATTTCCCATAAGTGCTAGATGGCAACTCAAGTTGAGCCCTTAGCTCAACATTCTCCTTCAAAATGGATGCCTCACAAGATGTAGAGTTAGTAGCACAAGCATCATCATTAACAACAAGAGGAGAAGACAACTTGGCAAGCTCTTTTGAATATGAAGATTTGAGTTGAGCATGAGACTCGGTGAGTTTGATGAGCTCACTCTTAATGACCCTTGAGCCATTTTCAAGGTGCTCAAAGTCCTCAAGGAGTTTAGCATGCGCAACTTCAAGCTTCTCAGTTTTAGTTTCAAAATCATTGGCCACCTAAAGAGCTCCATCACGAGATTCCCTCACTCTAGATAATTCTAGAGCAAAATTCTCCTCAAGAGATTCCTTGGTGGTTTGTTCAAGTTCAAGAGCTTGAGAGAGGTCCGTGATCTCATTAGCGTAATCACGCTCATGACCTTCCATTTTCTCAATGGCGACCTCATGCTCCTCTAGATGAAATTCCAACTCCTCTATGTATTTCTTGCCCTCAATGGCAATAGACATGATATCCATGAAGTTGGAACGAGCAATTTTATTCTTATGAAGAGCTTTAAATATCATTTCCCCCTTAATTTTTAAGGAGGCAACATTATCATTCTCTTCATCACTATTAACATCATCATCATTCTTGTCATCATCACTATCATCACAAGATATATTGGGATTCAAAGTGGGAGATACCTTTGAAGCCTTAGCCATAAGGCAATATGCAATAGATGATGATGTTGGATCCTTCAAAGCACCATTCAAGGCCACATCTTGTTTCATGGGGTGTTTGATTTCCTCTACATCGTTAGCACAACAATTCGAGGAAATAGATGCAATTTTGTCATGGCAACAAGACATAGCAAGCATACCATCATGAGATTTAGTCAAGCAATTTCTACATGATATGCAAGAACTATTAACACAAGCATGTGAAACATTTGGAGTGCTCGAAGTGCTAAAGTACAAAGATGAAGCATTGCAATAATAAAGTGATGAAGAGTCACCAACGATTAGCACACTATCATCATTGCAATGACCAACACTACTCACCATAGCATTACCTTGTGGCAATCCACATGTAGGTGAAGTAGAAGAGGTTGAGAAGGTAACACGGCCGGATGTGGAGGGAGAACAATCATCCCCACAAAACTTGGACACGCCATATTTATCTTGAAACTTTGTCCACAACTCATGAGCATCCCGGAACGGCATGAGTTGAAATATAACTACATTTCTCAAAGCATCGAAAAGCACATTAGAAGCTTGAGCATTGAGATAAGATTTTTTGTCATCCTATAAAGATAATCTTTGGGGATCCTTTGGAGGAGAAAAACCCATATCTACAATTCGCTCTAAATTTGGGTCCTTGACCCTAAAGAGATTAAGCATGTGAATTACCCAAACATCAAAATTTGTGCCATCAAAACTAAGAGTGTCAGAGAATCCTAATCCCCTAGTCGACATCTTGACTCTCTAGGCAGTTAAGCCTAAACACGAGAGACGAGGCTCTGATACCAATTGAATGATTGTGGATGTCGCCTAGAGGGGGGTGAATAGGCATTTTAAAATAATTATGGTTAGGCTTGAACAAATGCGGAATAAACCTAGCGGTTAATTTGTCAAGCACAAAACCTACAACAACTAGGCTCACCTATGTGCACCAACAACTTATGCTAAGCAAGATAAAGAAATATGTGATAGCAAGATATATGACAAGAAACAATATGGCTATCACAAAGTAAAGTGCATAAGTAAAGGGCTCAAGTAAGAGATAACCGAGGCACGCGGAGACGATGATGTATCCCAAAGTTCACACCCTTGCGGATGCTAATCTCCGTTTGGAGCGGTGTGGAGGCACAATGCTCCCCAAGAAGCCACTAGGGCCACCGTAATCTCCTCACGCCCTCGCACAATGCAAGATGCCGTGATTCCACTAAGGGACCCTTGAGGGCGGTCACTGAACCCATACAAATGGCAACCCTTGGGGGCGGTCACCGAACCCTACACTTTGGCAACCCTTGGGGGCGGTCACCAAAACCCGTCAAATTGCTCGGGGCGATCTCCACAACCTAATTGGAGACCCTGACGCTTGCCCGGAGCTTTACACCACAATGATTGAGCTCCGAAAACCACCAACCGTCTAGGGCGCCCAAGCACCAAAGAGGAACAAGCTCAAGGGTACCAAGCACCCAAGAGTAATAAGCTTCTCAACTTGTAACTTCCACGTATCAACATGGAGAACTCAAACCGATGCACCAAATGCAATGGCAAGGGCACACGGAGTGCCCAAGTACTTCTCTCCCAAATCCCACCAAAGCAACTAATGCTAGGGAGGAAAGTGAGAGGAAGAACAAGAAGGAGAACACCAAGAACTCCAAGATCTAGATCCAAGGGGTTCCCCTCACATAGAGGAGAAAGTGATTGGTGGAAGTGTGGATCTAGATCTCCTCTCTCTTTTCCCTCAAAAACTAGCAAGAATCCATGGAGGGATTGAGAGTTAGCAAGCTCGAAGAAGGTCAACAATGGGGGAAGAACACGAGCTCAAAATATATGGTTCATTGGGGAAGAAGACCCCCTTTTATAGGTGGGGAAAAAATCCAACCGTTATGCTCACAGCCCGCATAGAGCGGTACTACCGCTCGTCCTCACGGTACTACTGCTGGGGGTAGCGGTACTACTGCTTGCGAGCGGTACTAAAAAATTACATCCGTGCCTACCACCGCTGGACTTATGACAAGTTTTTGGTCCGGAGCGGAAGTAGCCACGGAAGTAGCCGCGGTAGTACCGCTCCCATGGGCGGTAGTACCGCTGCAGCCTTTTTAAGGACACCAAAACTGACACAACTTCTGCAAACGGACTCCGAATTCAACGAAACCAAGTTTGTTGGAAAGCTAGCGACAAGGGCTAACACAATCTTGATAGAAATAATAATAAAAAGCAAATTAGAAAAGTCCCATAATAAAATGGTGAGAACCCTTCCTCGAATAAGACCAGTAAAACCTCCAACACCGGAAACAAAATAGAAGAAGCATGTGAACTCCATTTCGATGAACTCGAGCTTGTCAAGAAGATGACCATAATCTCAAAATCTCACAAAGAGAACCAAACAAGAACCAAGAAAGATGATGCAAGGATGCAATGGTTTGAGCTCTCTATGAATGATACGATGAAGCTACTCATTGAGAGCCCCCCTTGATAGTACAACAATCGATCCTATAACCCGGTCTCCCAACTACCATCATGAGACCGGTAAAATAGAAGACCTATCAAGGGAAAACCTTTGCCTTGCACGAAGTGCACTTGAGCTATATGATGACGATCTTGACTCCCTCAAGTTGGACCACCTTTCTTGATTGCGTTGGCTCGATGAAGACTAGATGATTGCTCCCCCATAGTCCACTATGGATGAGCCACTCTTTGGCACATCTTCACAAGTCCATTGTCACCACAATGGACGGCAAGCTTCAAGCACTTGATCTCTTCGTGATGCATCACTTGAACTTGCACACCGCAACCTAACCCCACAAAGAACTCTCACGAAGACCACGGGTTAGTACACAAAGCATAATTGACAATGCTTACCATACCATGGGATCACTTGATCCCTCTCGGTACATCTTCTATGCTTTATGTGTTGATCAACTTGATTCACTCTTTGACTTAGTCTTGATCAACCTCTCACAAGACTAATCTTTAGGTAATTCCTTGAATAGCACCTTGGTCAACACAAACTCTCCTTGAAACCAACACATGTACTCCAAGAAAAGCCTATGGACAAAACCTTCAAATATAACTCAAGGCAACCATTAGTCCATAGATATTGTCATCAATTACCAAAACCAAACATGGGGGCACTGCATGTTCTTTCAACCTTTTTGACGGTTTTTTACACCACCGTTTGCGATTATGGCATCGCACACAGTTTCATCGAAGGGCCTCTGATCGTAGTGTCGCGTTAGCAGCATCCTGCAGTAGTGAACACATAGTGATAAAGTAAAGCAATTACATGGCGTGTGCATCTCATACAACAAAGTGGTAACCATAAGGCTCCTGCCAGTTGCCGATATCTTCTACAAAACATGATCATCTCATACAACAACGTATATCACATCATGTCTTGACCATATCACATCACAACATGCCCTGCAAAAACAAGTTAGACGTCCTCTACTTTGTTGTTGCAAGTTTTACGTGGCTGCTATGGGCTTCTGCCTTCTAGTAAGAATTGTTCTTACCTGCGCATCAAAACCACAACGATGTTTCATCAAGTTTGCTGTTTTAACCTTCAACAAGGACCGGCCGTAGTTAAATTCGATTCAACTAAAGTTGGAGAAACAGACACCTGCCAGCCACCTTTATGCAAAACTAGTTGCATGTCTGTCAGTGGAACTGGTCTCATGAACGTGGTCATGTAAGGTTGGTCCGGGCCGCTTCATCCAACAATAGCGCCAAATCAAAATAAGATGTTGGTGGTAAGCAGTATGACTATTATCGCCCACAAATCTTTGTGTTCTACTCGTGCATATCACCTATGCGTAGACCTGGCTCGGATGCCAGTGTTGGGGAACGTAGCATGCAATTTCAAAAAAATCCCTATGATCACGCAAGATCTATCTAGGAGATGCATAGCAATGAGAGGGGAGAGTGTGTCCACGTACCACCGTAAACCAAAAGCGGAAGCATTAGCTTAACGCGGTTGATGTAGTCGAACGTCTTCGCGATCCAACCGATCAAGCATCGAAAGTACGACACCTCCGAGTTCTGCACACGTTCAGCTCGATGACGTCCCTCGAACTCTTGATCCAACAAAGTGTCAAGGGAGATTTTTGTCAGCACGACGGCATGGTGACGGTGATGGTGATGTGATCCACGCAGGGCTTCGCCTAAGCAGTACGATAATATGACCGGAGGAGTAAACTGTGGAGGGGGCACCACACACGGCTAAGAAACAACTGTTGTACTTTGGGGTGCCCCTGCCCCCGTATATAAAGGAGGAGGGGAGGAGGCCGACCACAAGGGGCGCGCCATAGGGGGGAAACCGACTAGGACTCCCAATCCTAGCTGCCCCCCCCCCTTTCCTTTCTTTCGGAGGGGAAAAAGGAAAGGAGAGGGAGAGGGAGAGGGAGAAGGAAAGAGGGTCGCGCCCCTCCCCCTTGTCCAATTCGGACTCCCTTGGGGGGGAACCCCTTGCGGTCCCCCTCTCTCTCCCCTATGGCCCATGAAGGCCCATTACTTCCCCCGAGGGGGGGTTCGGTAACCTCCCAGTACTCCGAAAAATACCCAAAACATTCCAGAACTATTCCGATGTCTGAATACCATCGTCCAATATATCAATCTTTACCTCTCGACTATTTCGAGATTCCTCGTCATGTCCGTGATCTCATTCGGGACTCCAAACAAACTTCGGTCACCAAAACACATAACTCTTAATACAAATCATCATCGAACATTAAGCGTGGGGACCCTACGAGTTCGAGAACTATGTAGACATGACCGAGACACCTCTCCGGTCAATATAACCAATAGCGGAACCTGGATGCTCTTATTGGTTCCTACATATTCTACAAAGATCTTTATCGGTCGAACCATAATGACAACATACGTTATTCTCTTTGTCATCGGTATGTTACTTGTTGGGGATCGTAGCAGAAATTTAAAATTTTCTACGCATCACCAAGATCAATCTATGGAGTAATCTAGCAACGAGGGGAAGGGGAGTGCATCTACATACCCTTGTAGATCGCTAAGCGGAAGTGTTGCAAGAACGCGGATGAAGGAGTCGTACTCGCAGCAATTCAGATCGCGGTTGATTCCGATCTAAGCGTCGAACAACGGTGCCTCCGCGTTCAACACACGTGCAGCCCGGTGACGTCTCCTACGCCTTGATCCAGCAAGGGGAGAAGGAGAGGTTGGGGAAGACTCCGTCCAGCAGCAGCACGACGGCGTGGTGGTGGTGGAGGAGCGTGGGACTCCAGCAGGGCTTCGCCAAGCACTACGAGAGACGAGGAGGGAGAGGGGTAGGGCTGCGCCAACAGGGAGATCGAATCGTGTGTTGGGTTGCCCCTTTGCCTCCACTATATATAGGGGTAGAGGGAGGGCTGCGCCCCCACCTAGGGTTCCCACCCCAAGGGGTGCATCAGCCCTAGATCCCATCTAGGGTGGCGGCCACAAGGGGGAGAGGGGAAGCCGCACCTGGGGTGGGCCTTAGGGCCCATCTGCCCTAGGGTTTGCCCCCCTCCCCTCTTGGAGGCGCCTTGGGCCTTGGTGGGAGGCGCCCCAGCCCACCTAGGGGCTGGTCCCTTCCCACTATTGGCCCATGTATGCCTCCGAGGCCCGTGGCCCCTCCCGGTGGACCCCCGGACCCCTCCGGTGGTCCCGGTACACTACCGGTGATGCCTGGAACACTTCTGGTGGCCAAAACCATGCTTCCTATATATCAATCTTTACCTCTGGACCATTCCGGAACTCCTCGTGATGTCCGGGATCTCATACGGGACTCCGAACAACATTTGGTAACCGCGTACACACTTTCCCTATAACCCTAGCGTCATCGAACCTTAAGTGTGTAGACCCTACGGGCTCGGGAGTCATGCAGACATGGCCGAGACAACTCTCCGGTCAATAACCAACAACGGGATCTAGATACCCATGTTGGCTCCTACATGTTCCACGATGATCTTATCGGATGAACCACGATGTCAAGGATTCAATCAATCCCGTATACAATTCCCTTTGTCTATCGGTACAATACTTGCCCGAGATTTGATCGTCGGTATCCTGATACCTTGTTCAATCTCGTTACCGGCAAGTCTCTTTCCTCGTTTCGTAACACATCATCCTGTGATCAACTCCTTGGTCACATTGTGCACATTATGATGATGTCCTACCGAGTGGGCCCAGATATACCTCTCCGTTACACGGAGTGACAAATCCCAGTCTCGATTCGTGCCAACCCAACAGACACTTTCGGAGATACCTGTAGTGTACCTTTATAGCCAGCCAGTTACGTTGTGACGTTTGGCACACCCAAAGCACTCCTACGGTATCCGGGAGTTGCACAATCTCATGGTCTAAGGAAATGATACTTGACAATAGAAAAGCTTTAGCATACGAACTACACGATCTTTGTGCTAGGCTTAGGATTGGGTCTTTTCCATCACATCATTCTCCTAATGATGTGATCCCATTATCAACGACATCCAATGTCCATGGTCAGGAAACCGTAACCATCTATTGATCAACGAGCTAGTCAACTAGAGGCTTACTAGGTACATGGTGTTGTCTATGTATCCACACATGTATCTGAGTTTCCTATCAATACAATTCTAGCGTGGATAATAAACGATTATCATGAACAATGAAATATAACAATAATAACTAATTTATTATTGCCTCTAGGGCATATTTCCAACAGTCTCCCACTTGCACTAGAGTCAATAATCTAGTTCACATCGCCATGTGATTAACACTCATAGGTCACATCGCCATGTGACCAACATCCAAAGAGTTTACTAGAGTCACTAATCTAGTTCACATCACTATGTGATTAACACTCAATGAGTTCTGGGTTTGATCATGTTATGCTTGTGAGAGAGGTTGTAGTCAACGGGTCTTGCCATATTCAGATCCATATGTATTTCGCAAAACTTTATGTCATATCGTAGATGCTGCTACCACATTCCACTTGGAGCTATTCCAAATTGTTGCTCCATTATACGTATCCGGTATCTATACTCAGAGCTATCCGGATAGGTGTTAAGCTTGCATCGACGTAACTCTTTACGTCGAACTCTTTATCACCTCCATAACCGAGAAACATTTCCTTATTCCTCTAAGGACAATTTTGAGCGCTATCTAGTGATCCAGTCCTAGATCACCTTTGTACCCTCTTGCCAGACATGTGGCAAGGC
Source organism: Triticum aestivum (assembly GCF_018294505.1). Classification (NCBI taxonomy): domain Eukaryota; kingdom Viridiplantae; phylum Streptophyta; class Magnoliopsida; order Poales; family Poaceae; genus Triticum; species Triticum aestivum. The sequence continues at coordinate 616,512,539 of NC_057797.1, forward strand.
ACACATCAGGTGCGGTACTCAGCATGGCATACCGTATAGAGCCTATGACAAAATCATAGGGGACGACCTTCGTCCTTCATCTTTCTTCTGCTGTGGTCAATCTTTGAGTCTTACTCAACTTCACACCTTACAACTCAGGTAAGAACCACTTCTTTGACTGATCTATTTTGAACTCCTTCAAAAACATGTCAAGGTGTGCGTTCTTTGAAAGTATCATCAGGCGTCTTGATCTATCTCTATAGATCTTGATGCCCAATATGTAAGCAGCTTTATCCAGGTCTTCCTTTGAAAAACACTCTTCAAACAACCGTTTATGCTTTCCAGAAATTCTACATTATTTCGGATCAACAATATGTCATCCACATATACTTATAAGAAATGTTGTGGTGCTCCCACTCACTTTCTTGTAAACACAAGTTTCTAGAAAACATTGTATAAACCTAAAAGCTTTGATCACTCTATCAAAGCATGTATTCTGACTCCGAGATGCTTGCTCTAGTCCATAGAAGGATTGCTGGAGCTAGCATACCTTTTAGAATCCTTAGGATTGACAAAACCTTTTATTGTATCACATACAACTTTTTCTTACGAAAATTGGTAAGAAAACTTGTTTTGTCATCCATCTGTCAGATTTCATAATCGAAAAATACAGCTAATGCTAACATGATTCCGACGGACTTAAGCATCGCTACGAGTGAGAAATTCTCATCGTAGTCAACTCCTTGAACTTGTGAAAAGACTCTTTCCCACAAGTCGAGCTTCATAGACGGTAACATTACCGCCCACGTCCGTCTTCTTCTTAAAGATCCATTTATCTCAATGGCTTGCCGATCATCGGGCAAGTCCACCAAAGTCCATACTTTGTTCTGATACATGGATCCTATCTCGGATTTCATGGCTTCTAACCATTTGTCAGAATACGGGCCCACCATCGCTTCTCCATAGCTCGTAGGTTCATTGTTGTCTAACAACATGATATTTAAGACAGGATTACCGTACCACTTAGGAGTAGTACATATCCTTGTCGACCTATGAGGTTCGATAGCAACTTGATCCGAAGCTTCATGATCACTATCATTAACTTCCTCTTCAACAGACGTAGGCGCCACAGAAAACATCTTTCTGTGTTGCATCACTTTCTGGTTGAAATAAAGGTTCAACAACCTCATCAAGTTCTATCTTCCTCCCACTCAATTCTTTCGAGAGAAACTCCTTCTTGAGAAAGGACCCGTTCTTAGCGACAAACAATTTTCCCTCGGATCTGAGATAGAAGGTATACCCAACTGTCACCTGTGGGTATCCTATGAAGATGTGTTTGTCCGCTTTGGGTTCGAGCTTCTCCGGCTGAAGCCTTAAGCATCGCAGCCCTAAACATTAAGAAATGACAACTTTGGTTTCTTGCCAAACCAATGTTCATACGATGTCGTCTCAACGGACTTATATGGTGTCCTATCTAAAGTGAATGCAGCTGTCTCTAATGCATAACCTCAAAATAATAGCGGTAGATCATAGATCGCACCATATCTCATAAGGTTCGATTACGACGTCCGGACACACCATTACCCTGTGGTGTTCCAGGTGGCTTCAATTGTGAAACAATTCCACAATGTCTTAAGTGTTTGCCAAACTCATAACTCAGAAATTCTCATTGATCAGATCGTAGGAATTTGATCTTCTTGTTATGATGATTCTTAACTTCACTCTGAAATCGCTTGAACTTTTCAAACGTTTCAGACTTGTGCTTCATTAAGTAAATATACCTATATCTACTCAAATCGTCAGTGAAGATGAGAAAATAGTGATATCCACTACACGCTTCAATTCTCATTGGATCACAAGCATCAGCATGTATGATTTCCAACAAGTCACTTGCCCGTTTCATTGTACCTGAAAACGGGGTCTTAGTCATCTTGCCCATGAGGCATGGCTCGCATGTGTCAAGCGATTCAAAATCAAGTGACTCCAAACATCCATCGACATGGAGTTTCTTCATGCATCTTACGCCAATATGACCTAAGCGGCAGTGCCACAAGAAAGTGGTACTATCATTATTAACTCTACATCTTTTGGCGTGAACATGTGTATTACCACGACCGAGATTCAATGAACCATTCACATAGGGTGCATGACCATGAAAGGTATTATTCATGTAAACAGAATAACCATTACTCTCTAATTTAAATGAATAACCGTATTGCAATGAACATGATCTAATCATATTCATGCTCAACGTAGACACCTGATAACATTTATCTAGGTTCAATACTAACCCCGAAGGCAGATGGAGCGTGCGATGGTGATCTCATCAACTTTGGAAACACTTCCAACACACATCGTCACCTCGCCCTTAGCCAGTCTCCGTTTAGTCTGTAGCTTTTGCTTCAAGTCACCAATAATAGCAAATGAACCGGTATACAATACCCAGGTGTTACCCGGAGTACTAGTGAGGTACACATTAATAACACGTATATACTTTGAAGTTGCCAGCCTTCTTATCTACCATGCATTTGGGGTAATTCCTCTACCAGTGACCGTTTCCTTTACAATAGAAGCACTTAGTCTCGGGTTTAGGTTCAACCTTGGGTTCCTTCACTGGAGCGGCAACTGGTTTGCCATCCATGAAGTTTCCCTTCTAGCCCTTGCCTTTCTTGAAACCAGTGGTCTTGTTAAACCATCAACACTTGATGCTCCTTCTTGATTTCTACCTTTTGCGGTCTTAAGCACCGCAGACAGCTCCGGGATCAATTCCATCCCTTGCATGTCATAGTTCATCACGAAGATCTAGTAGCTTAGTGATAGTGGCTAGAGAACTATATCAATCACTATCTTATCTGGAAGTTTAACTCCCACTTGATTTAAGTGATTGTAGCACCCAGACATTCTGAGCACATGCTCACTAGCTGAGCTATTCTCCTCCATCTTGTTGGCAAAAGAACTTGTCAGAGGTCTCACACCTCTCAACATGAGCATGAGCCTGAAATCCCAATTTCAGCTCTTGGAACATCTCATATGTTCTATGGCGTTCAAAACGTCATTGGAATCCCGATTCTAAGCCGTAAAGTATGGTGCACTAAACTATCAAGTAGTTATCAGGATGTGTCTGTCAGGTGTTCACAACATCCACAGACGGCGTTGTAGGGGTTTGCACATCGAGCGGTGCATCAAAGACGTAAGCCTTCTGTGTAGCAGTGAGGACACTCCTTGGACTATGGACCTAGTCCGCATCATTGCTTACAATATCTTTCAACTTAATCTTTCTCTAGGAACGTATTGAAATAGGGAGCTACAACGTGAGCTATTTATCTACAACATATTTGTAAAGACAATTTAGACTATGTTCATGATAATTGAGTTCATCTAATCAAATTATTTAATGAACTCCCACTCAGATATACATCCCTCTAGTCATCTAAGTGAAACATGATCCGAATCGACTAGACCGTGTCCGATCATCACGTGAGACGGACTAGTCATCAACGGTGAACATCTCATGTTGATCGTATCTTCTATACGACTCATGTTCGACCTTTCGGTCTTCCGTGTTCCGAGGCCATGTTTGTACATGCTAGGCTCGTCAAGTCAACCTAAGTGTTTCGCATGTGTCCTGAGGCCATGTCTGTACATGCTAGGCTCGTCAACACCTGTTGTATTCGAACGTTAGAATCTATCACACCCGATCATCACGTGGTGCTTCGAAACAACGAGCCTTCGCAATGGTGCACAGTTAGTGAGGGATCATCTTATTTAGGCTACCGTCGTTCTAAGCAAATAAGATGTAAAACATGATAAACATCACATGCAATCAAATAGTGGCATGATATGGCCAATATCATTTTGCTCCTTTTGATCTCCATCTTCGGGGCTCCATGATCATCGTTGTCACCGGCATGACACCATGATCTCCATCATCGTGTCTTCTTGAAGTTGTCTCGTCATCTATTACTTCTACTACTATGGCTAAAGCTTTAGAAATAAAGTAAAGTAATTACATGACGTTTATGTTGACACACAGGTCATAAATAAATTAAGACAACTCCTATGGCTCCTGCCGATTGTCATACTCATCGACATGCAAGTCGTGATTCCTATTACAAGAACATGATCAATCTCATACATCACATATATCATTCATCACGTCCTTTTGGCCATATCACATCACACGACACATGCTGCAAAAACAAGTTAGACGTCCTCTAATTGTTGTTGCAAGTTTTTACGTGGCTGCTATAGGTTTCTAGCAAGAACGTTTCTTACCTACGCGAAAACCACAACGTGATATGCCAATTTCTATTTACCCTTCATAAGGACCATTTTCATCGAATCCGATCCGACTAAAGTGGGAGAGACAGACACCCGCTAGCCACCTTATGCAACTAGTGCATGTCAGTCGGTGGAACCAGTCTCACGTAAGAGTACGTGTAAGGTCGGTCCGGGCCGCTTCATCCCACGATGCCGCCGAATCAAGATAAGACTAGTAACGGCAAGTAAATTGACAATATCGACGCCCACAACTGCTTTGTGTTCTACTCGTGCATAGAAACTACGCATAGACCTAGCTCATGATGCCACTGATGGGGATCGTAGCAGAAATTTAAAATTTTCTACGCATCACCAAGATCAATCTATGGAGTAATCTAGCAACGAGGGGAAGGGGAGTGCATCTACATACCCTTGTAGATCGCTAAGCGGAAGCGTTGCAAGAACGCGGATGAAGGAGTCATACTCGCAGCGATTCAAATCGCGGTTGATTCCGATCTAAGCGCCGAACGACGGCGCCTCCGCTTTCAACACACGTGCAGCCCGGCGACGTCTCCTACGCCTTGATACAGCAAGGGGAGAAGGAGAGGTTGGGGAAGACTCTGTCCAGCAGTAGCACGATGGTGTGGTGGTGGTGGAGGAGCGCGGGACTCCAGCAGGGCTTCGCCAAGCACTACGAGAGACGAGGAGGGAGAGGGGTAGGGCTGCGCCAACAGGGAGATCGAATCGTGTGTTGGGCTGCCCCTTTGCCTCCACTATATATAGGGGGATAGGGAGGGCTGCGCCCCCACCTAGGGTTCCCACCCCAAGGGGTGCGGCAGCCCTAGATCCCATCTAGGGTGGCGGCCACAAGGGGGAGAGGGGGAGGCGCACCTAGGGTGGGCCTTAGGGCCCATCTGCCCTAGGGTTTGCCCCCCTCCCCTCTTGGAGGCGCCTTGGGCCTTGGTGGGAGGCGCCCAGCCCACCTAGGGGCTGGTCCCTTCCCACCATTGGCCCATGTATGCCTCCGAGGCCCGTGGCCCCTCCCGGTGGACCCCCGGACCCCTCCGGTGGTCCCGGTACACTGCCGGTGATGCCCGGAACACTTCCGGTGGCCAAAACCATACTTCCTATATATCAATCTTTACCTCCGGACCATTCCGGAACTCCTCGTGACGTCCGGGATCTCATCCGGGACTCCGAACAACATTCGGTAACCGCATACACACTTTCCCTATAACCCTAGCATCATCGAACCTTAAGTGTGTAGACCCTACGGGCTCGGGAGTCATGCAGACATGGCCGAGACAACTCTCCGGTCAATAACCAACAGCGGGATCTGGATACCCATGTTGGCTCCTACATGTTCCATGATGATCTTATCGGATGAACCACGATGTCAAGGATTCAATCAATCCCGTATACAATTCCCTTTGTCTATCGGTACGATACTTGCCCGAGATTCGATCGTCGGTATCCCGATACCTTGTTCAATCTCGTTACCGGCAAGTCTCTTTACTCATTCCGTAACACATCATCCCGTGATCAACTCCTTGGTCACATTGTGCACATTATGATGATGTCCTACCGAGTGGGCCCAGATATACCTCTCCGTTACACGGAGTGACAAATCCCAGTCTCGATTTGTGCCAACCCAACAGACACTTTCGGAGTTACATGTAGTGTACCTTTATAGCCACCCAGTTACGTTGTGACATTTGGCACACCCAAAGCACTCCTACGGTATCCGGGAGTTGCACAATCTCATGGTCTAAGGAAATGATACTTGACAATAGAAAAGCTTTAGCATACGAACTACATGATCTTTGTGCTAGGCTTAGGATTGGGTCTTGTCCATCACATCATTCTCCTAATGATGTGATCCCGTTATTAACGACATCCAATGTCCATGGTCAGGAAACCGTAACCATCTATTAATCAACGAGCTAGTCAACTAGAGGCTTACTAGGGACATGGTGTTGTCTATGTATCCACACATGTATCTGAGTTTCCTATCAATACAATTCTAGCATGGATAATAAATGATTATCATGAACAATTAAATATAATAATAATAACTAATTTATTATTGCCTCTAGGGCATATTTCCAACATTACTTGCCCGAGATTCGATCATCGGTATCCTTATACCTAGTTCAATCTCGTTACTGGCAAGTCTCTTTACTCGTTCCGTAATGCATCATCCCGTAACTAACTCATTAGTCACATTGCTTGCAAGGCTTATTCTGATGTGCATTACCGAGAGGGCCCAGAGATACCTCTCCAACACTCGGAGTGACAAATCCTAATCTCGATCTATGTCAACCCAACAAAACACCTTCAGAAAAACCTGTAGAGCATCTTTATAATCATGCTTTTACGTTGTGACGTTTGATAGCACACAAGGTATTCCTCCAGTATTCGGGAGTTGCATAATCTCATAGTCAAAGGAATATGTATAAGTCATGAAAAAGCAGTAGCAATAAAACTTAACGATCATTATGCTAAGCTAATGGATGGGTCTTGTCCATCACATCATTCTCCTAATGATGTGATCCCGTTCATCAAATGACAACACATGTCTATGGTCAGGAAACTTAACCATCTTTAATTAACGAGCTAGTCTAGTAGAGGCATACTAGGGACACTTTGTTTTGTCTATGTATCCACACATGTATCAAGTTTCCGGTTAATACAATTCTAGCATGAATAATAGATATTTATCATGACATAAGGAAATATAAATAACAACTTTATTATTGCCTCTATGGCATATTTCCTTCAACTAATTCTTCTATGTAAAAGCAAAAGAAGTCAAGTTATTTAGTTCATACTTATGCATTTCCAATCCACTGTAAATCCATAATCAACAACATAAAATGGAGAATCTAACCTTGCACTGTTATGGCACCTTTTTCTCATATATCATATATTCGGAAAAAAAGGAAAGGTCGGAATTAAATGGAATACAAACATAGTACAAAATAAATTGTAAGTTCCTGATCCATCTAGTGATTCCTGAAAATCTAAATCAAAACTAAGAAATCAAACATATATGTGGGGGAAAAGGAAAAACTATGGATCAAGTAGAAAGATTAGGAAGGGAGAGGAAAAGGGGTGGAAAGAACCCTACCTGGTCATCCATGGAGGGGGAGGAATCCTTGTGGAAGGGGAGAGTCAACCTGCACCGGCTTCATATGCTGCAAGCCTTCAGCCTCCGCAATTCCCCACCGTGCAACTAGGTTTGTGTGTGCAGGGATCCGGGCCCGGGTGAGGTGCAAGAGGAGGGGGAGTGGAGGAGGAAGTGAGGTGTCGGTCTCCCTGCTCGCCCACACCATCGAGGGAGAGAGGAGAGAGGGGAGAGATCGGGTTGAGAGGCAATGTGGGCAAGGCAGGGACGCCGGATGCGGGAGAAGGAGGTGGCGGTGTCGGCCATAGCTAGGCTGGTGGCGGCCGCAAACCCTAGCGTGGCGGCGCTTGGAAGGAGAAGAAGAAGAGAGATGGGGTCAGCGAGCAACCAAGCTAGGGAATTACCAACTCAAAAACCAGGTGACATGTGGACCCAACCATGATTAACTACAACACTCCAATTCCCGGGAGCTTAGTAACTGTACTGATTAGAAGACGCCTACAACCGCGGTCTGCAGAACAAATCGCTGCCTCGGAAAATAAAATACAAGAGAGGACCTAGAGGACTCCCATCCATGAGGAGTTGGGGAATAGAAACCTCACATGATCCTCAAAAATACAAGATTGGGCAGCCTTCCTCAGTCAAAGCTGGAGTTGAAGGACCAAGACGCAAATCCATATTGTCTGCTCCGCTGGACAACATCACCTAGATAGACCTACACACGAAAAATTCAGATCCAGATAACTAGACCAGGGTACGCATTACCCTCCACTCGTTTCCCAATGACAACAGGAAGCATCGCCGGTGCGAGGATGATACAGTGGTGACTTCTTCCATGCCACTGCCGCCACATTACGGATCTACCGGTGAGGCTTTGATAGGGAACATATCTAGTGCGATGGTGAATTTGATGCTACCGGTGCACCGATCGCCGTATATCACTTTTATAAATATTGAAAAATTAGGAAATTTTGTGGAAGTGTAGTATGACACATGTCTACCATAGTATAAAATTTCAGATTCAAATTCAAGGAACATAGTTAGAAACAAAAAAGGCAAATAATGCTGCGAATAGTACCTTTTAATCTGGGCCATGAATTCAGCCATTTTCTATATCATCGGTGAATTTGTCTTTTTTGTTTTCTAATACCGTGTTTTCAATTTGGATCTCTAATTTTGTAGTAGGACAAATTCATGTTGCTAGTACAATATACTTTTTGTTCAGAATTTTTCGACATTCATAAATTGGATTTTATTAACTTGGTGCACAGGGTTTTTTTTAGACAAACTTGATGCACAGGTAGCACAAGATGGCTGGATGCACTAGATATTTCTCCGGCTTCGATAGGTTCCAGCCTACCCTCCAAAATCGCGAAATGTTTTTTTTACTATTATGTATCGGCAGGCCCAGCCCAGAAAAGGCAGATCAGCCGGCCCATCTAACGGAATTAGGCATTCGAGGCCACGACCCACGAGCAGGCAACAACCCCGCACGGCCGCACGCTCCCCTGCTCTCGACGACCTAGCCGCCGGACGGCCGGAGCAGGCGTAGCCGCGGAGGCGTGGAACTCGCCCCCGCCGAGCGCCAGACGCCGCAATACCGCGTAGACCTCGGCACACCGTCGGCGCCGGCTCGCCGCCACCGAGGGAGCAAGCACGTGTAGGCGGGCAGCTCGTCGCCCAGGCCCTTTGGAACTTGCCTGGCCGTCGCTCATTGCTTCAGGACCTCTGAGGTTCCCCTGCCCGCAGTCCTGCCTTCCCGGTGGATTTCTTCTCTGTCTAATTTCTCTATGGACTCTCTGTCTAAAATTTCTTATGCTTGTCCAGTGATGTGCTCCACTGTGCTACTAGCTAGTTTAGTTTAGTTCTAGTCAGTAGATTTCTTCTCTGTCTAATTTCATTTATTTGTTGTAGCCTTTAACTAGTTTAGTTCTAGTCAGTAGCCACTAGCTAGCTCTAGTAATCTGGAAAAGTTTGAGCTTATTGGGACGAATGGATTTGGAGAAAATGGCTATTTTGGTGAACAGATTCAATTTGTTGTTCAAAATTTGATATTTTCAAAAAAATCCGAAAAAGTTATAGTAAATACTATACATGTTTCCAGCAGTAATCCGGAAAAATTTCAGTTTATTTGCACAAAAGGATTACAGATAATTGAATTTTTTTCCTCAAACGACCGTTTCATTTTCTCGGCGTTAACTTTGAGCCCATCCTCGATTTTTTTTCTAGATTCACCACTGGCCGCATATGTTGCCATCTCACACCAAGGAACGAAGACCAAACCTTAAACTTAGTCCTTACCCAACCATTGGAACGAAGCAACAAGGTCCCATCCCCTCCTATCGCAGGAGCGACACATGGAGGGAGCCATGGGATCACCGACGAGGAAGGCTACATCAAGAACCGTGATCTCGCTCCATAGGTTACTAGAGAGCAGGGGACAAGACACTTTGCATAGAGTTATGTTTCCTTTTTTGGACGAAAGCATAGAGTTATTTTTCCGTTGCTTCTATATTGTGAGAGCCCTCATCTTGTCAAGAAATTTTTTTATATTCTTCGCAAAAGAAAGGAGAATTTTATATGATCATTCTTCTATCTTGAGCTTCTGCTTGTACACTATGTGCCCTATATAGAGCTCAGAAAATAGTGTAGTTGTTTCTTTTCACACATTTTATCCTTTTAGCGTGCTGTAATCAGAATTTACAAGAATTTTTGAGAAATATATAGAAAAATGAGAACTTACAGCCCAATAAGGACTGCTCCGTTCTAGCTCCTGTCAAGCCGTCACCCATGTAGCGGTGCACGGTACACCAAGCCATTGAGCGAAGTCGTTGAACCAAACGTCGTCCCATGCCGCTGTCTCACCGCCGGTCGCTACGCCTGCCGCCTCTCCTTGCTCCCATTCCCCATTCGCCATCCTCAGAGTATCTCCAACCGCGCCCTCAGGAAGGCCTTTCAGGCGGTTTTTTTGCACCGACGCCGAAAAATCGGCCCAGTCACGTCTCCAGGAGTCCGATTTTCGCCGGTTTGGGCCGAAAACAGCGCCGGCGGACCCAGGCCGAACCCGGCGCGCTGGGGGGCGCCGGGGCGAACTGTTTTGGCGCGAAACAGCCGCGGGCCCGCCGCGTCAGCGACTCTATCCTCTTCTTGGCCCTTCGTCGTCCTCATCGCCTCGTTTCCCGCGGCGAATCAATGCCAAATCTGCCGCGCCGGTCAGCCTGCGCCATTGATGCCTCACGGGCGGCGCAGTGAAGACCGGATGACGCGTGTCCCTCGCCCTCCCTCGCCCGTCACGCGTACTCACGGCGGCTCGCGCACGGGCGGCGCCTCGACCTATATAAGACGCGCCCCAGAGCACTCGGCGACTCGTACACTCTCGCCGTCGTCGTTCCTCCCTCGCCTCTCTCTCGCCATCGCCGTTCCTCCTTCTCCTCTCTCTCGCCGTCTACAGCACCCATGGCCGAGCGCTTCCCAGGCGACGGCGCGGCGGCGAACAGATTCGGCCGCCGCCGCCATCTTCATGAGAGCGAGGCTCGCCTCCTTTTCGAGGCCGAGTACCCGGTCCCGCCGGACATGCGGGTACCCGGGGCGTGGAGGATCAGCGCCGGCGGCGTGCCGGTGCCCCCGATACCCACCGGCGCGGCGCGGCGTGCGGAGATCGCACGCATCCGCTCGTCCCTGCCGCGTGCGGCGAGGAAGGGGCCACGATACGTCCCCGACAGCCCGCTCTGGGAGCCCTACTTCCGCCGCCGTCACGCCGAGCAGCTCGAGGCCACCAACGGCGTCGAGCCCTCCGGCAGGCTCAACGCCGTCGGCCGACATCGGTGGTGGGGCGTGCCCGGGCGCACGTTGGAGGCCGTCCTCGAGTACATCGAGGGCAGCAACACGTCGCGCCTCGAGTACCCCGCCCCCCTTCCTTCTCACGCCTTCGGGGAAGCTCCTGGACCCCGAGGCGCATGGAGACCGGGGGGTCCTCCTCCTCGTCCGGCGGCTCGCCCTGCCTCCGCCCCGTCAAGCCGGAGCCCCAAGGCAAGCCGGTCAGCGCCCGCACCCGCAGCTCCGGCGTCCGCATCGGCGCCAACGCCTCCCCACCCACCGGCCGCTTCGTCCTCGTCGAGCCCAAGCCGGAGCCCGGCCTCCCCGCGGAGTACGAGGAGATAGCCCGGCGCGGCTTCTCCGACGAGAACACCCTGCGGTGGGCGCGGGACGACTACCTCCGCGACGAGATGGTCCGGCAGCGCCGGGCCCTGGAGAAGATCGCCGCCCGCAAGCGTGGGCGCGAGGACGAGCACGGCGTTGTGGTCCTCGACAGCAACGACGACGTCGACGACGCCCCCGGACCGTCCAACCCGCCGCGCCAACCGGGGGAGGGATGCAGCAGGGACGGCGGAGGCGTAGGCGGGGGCGGCGGCGACGACGACGACGACAGTGGTGACTACACGTGGTTCTATAGCCTCCTCGGCATGTAGAACCGCGTGGGCGGGCGGCGAGGCGGGCGGCGAGGGAGACGGCGGGGGTAGCCCGCGGTAGTTTTTTCCTTTTTTGTAAAATATGTTTAAGTTTGAACGAACTTGCCGATGTTTGAGTTAAATTTGAGTTGTTTTTGCGCCGTATTTGACTTTTTGACTAACCATGGGCGCCGCGACTGGGGGGCATCACGCCCCCAATGCGCGGTTTAGCGCCGGTGCGCCCCCAGGGGGCGATTTTTGCCCCTCCTGGGGGGCCAACGGCTGGAGATGCCCTCACTCTCGCATGGCTGCGGCCAGCGGCGCGCCAGTGCCTGACTTTGAACTTGGCAACATCTGTGGTGGAGCGCGTGGCAGCCTTGTTGTCTTGTCCATTACCACTGGCGAGCGGTGACATCCTGAAGACCTGAACGTCAGAACTGACTTAATCCATCGAAGCATCAGACTCGAGTTTTTTTTTTGACCCGGAACAATTCATTCCATTACTAAACTGGCTCAGCAATGTCGTTGGCGACCAGAACAGAAACAAAGTCTGGGGCATACTCGATCCACGACAGATCAGCAGCTCCCGATCTGAAGCCAAAAGCAGCTAACTCATGTGCTACCTTATTACAATTTCGGTTACAGAAACTGAAACTAAATGATTCAAAGTTCGTATGGCAGATACTTCGCGTCTCCCGTAGGAGGACACCGATCAGCGCTCGTTCATATTCACCAGAATTGAGTGCATGGACAAGCACTTGGGAATCAGACTCAAGAATCACCCTGTGGATGCCCAGTTCCGCACTTGCTTCAGTAGTTAGCACACATGCCAAAGCTTCTGCATGTAGAGGCCCTGTAAGATGCTCAAGTGTGCCGGCCTTTGCTGCCAGAAATTCACCTTGGTCAGTACGAGCAACACACCCCCATGCTCCTCTCCCTGTGTCCGCATGATAGGATGCATCAAAATTGACTTTAACGACATCAGGTGGGGGTCGCTTCCACGTAACCTTGTCCTGGGGAGGCACTTGTACAGGCTTCATAACACTTTTACTGAATTCATGAAGATACTGTCGGATAGTATAGCAGATATTGTCAGTGCACCTCATCGTCTCTCCTGCATTTACCTTGTTTCTCACTGACCACCATTCCCACAACAGGATAAGGGAAGTATCTCGCTTACTATTATCCAAGCTCCATATGTGATCAAACACCTTTCCTGGCCCAGTGCACTCCAACAGAGCACTTCTTGTATCCTCTAGCTCCAATCCTCTCCAAACTTGCTTGACAGCTTTGCATTTTATGAACAGATGACCACCATCCTCATCCAGCCGGCCACACAGTGGGCATCTTGTATCCAAGTCCACCCTTTTTCGTTTAATATTCATACGGAGGGGCAAGCTATTATGCGCAAACCTCCACAAAAAAATACGCACCTTCCCTGGCATCTCCAGGTTCCACAATCTTTGCCATTTATCCTCTCCCCTTCCCTGACTCAATGATGGGCCTGCATCATTGCCATTTCTTGCATCTCTTATCCGGATACCGACATGATACGCCCCTTTTACAGAGAATTTTCCTTTGGGGTCATAGTGCCATGCTACAAAATCGTCCATATCCGGTCGGACCGAGATAGCGAGGATATGCGATACATCATCTTCATTGAAAAGGTCCCTTACTAACTGCTCGTCCCAGGTTTCCCTAACCGGGTCCATTGGTTCAGAAACATGTGTGATAACTGTGTTCCCTCTTACTGATGTTGGCTTTCTAGTATCTCCTCGAGGAATCCACGGATCCTCCCACACTTTGATGTTATCACCCGACCCCACCCGCCAAATAATTCCTTCCTTGAGCAGATTAACCCCCTTCAGTATGCTTCTCCAGGTATAAGAAATACCCTCTCTTTCTGTCGCCTCAAGAAGAGAACAGTTTGGGTAGTAGCGAGCCTTCAGTACTTGCGCACATAGTGTATCCGGAGCCTCGAGTAATCGCCACCCCTGCCTAGACAACATGGCCAGATTAAAAATATGCAGATCTCTGAACCCAAGTCCTCCATCCTTCTTCGATTTTGTCATTCGTTCCCAGCTTATCCAATGACATCGGCTTTTATCTTGTTGGCTCCACCAGTACCGGGCAATAAGTGCGTCGATCTCTTCGCAAAGTTGCTTTGTGAGATCAAAACACGACATTGCGTACGTGGGTATCGCCTGAGCTACAGCCTTGATCAAGACCTCTTTCCCCGCCTTCGATAGCAGCTTTTCCTTCCACCCTTGAATCCTTTGCCAAATCTTCTGTTTCAAATATTCAAATTCCTTACTCCTGGATGCTCCAATGTGAACTGGCAGTCCCAGATATCGCTGATTAAAGGACTCTACTGCTATTCCAAGGCCAGCCAGGACAGCCCCCCATGTGTTTACACTGGTTCCTTTACTGAACATGGCATTAGACTTCTCCTTATTAATCATTTGGCCGGATTGATCCTCATAAAGAGCTAAAATTTGCTGCAGTTTGGCTGCCCCCTCCACTGTTGCCTTCATAACAATTAGCGAATCGTCCGCAAAAAAAGGTGGTTTATCTTTGGAGCTCCACGACATATCTGAACCCCCTGGATAGAGCCCTCCTGCTCCGCTTGGTACAACATAGCAGAGAAAGCCTCCGCACACATTATAAAGAGGTACGGTGATAACGGATCCCCTTGCCGGAGTCCTCTGCCTGGGGTGATCACTTCTGACAAACTCCTATTAATCTTTACCCTGTATGAAACTGATCTAACGCACTTCATAATCAGGTGCACCCACTGTTCAGCGAAACCCATTTTGATCATGACCCGTTCTAGAAAGCCCCACTCAACGCGGTCGTACGCTTTGCTCATATCAAGCTTCACCGCCACCAGTCCCTTGCGCCCTCCCTTCCGTTTATGCATCAGGTGAGTGATTTCATATGCCAGGAGCACGTTATTGGTGATCATTCGACCGGGGACAAATGCTGACTGTGTTGGCGAGATGATTTCAGGCAGGATTTCCTTGAGCCAATTTGCAAGTACCTTTGAGATCAACTTGTATAAAACATTACAAAGGCTTATAGGCCTAAACTCAGTGACCTTCTCTGGGTTTTTGACCTTGGGTATGAGCACAATAGTAGTTTCGTTCCATCCACTCGAGTTTTTTTTAGAACTAGCTCGTGGTAATTTTCTTTTTAGAACCAACTCAAGATAACTCTTTTTGAGAGAGAAACATCCCAGCTTTATGAATGTATGATAGAAGAGCTTTTATGTCCCAGGGTTCTTTATTTTTTGCGGGTGATGTCCCAGGGTTTCAAAGGCCAAACATAACAGTCTGAATCTAATTCTAATGAATTTTTAGGAACTTCCTCTGTTTCATAATAATAATAATTATTATGAAAACGGAGGGAGTATATATATTGTGAGAATCTTAAGGTAACTAGTGTACTGACTAGTTTTCTTTAGGGGTGTGTACTAACTTTTTTTTGAGGGGTTGAGACAAGGGTGTGTAGTGTCAGGGGCGGAGCTGGCCCCCGGCACCCAGGGCCCAGGCTTGGGCGCAGGACCTTTTTAAGTCTCACCTATACAGCCAGCCCAGCCCAGGCCCAGCACGAGCTCCACGACCCAACGCACACCGCCCGCCGCCGTCGCCGTCATCCCGTTCCCGGCCTTTCCCCGCTCCGGTCGCCGTGCCTCGTGCAGCCTGGCCGTGCTGCACTGCTTCTGTTGGCTTGTGCGGTGCGCCGTGCCCACCCCCCCCCCCCCCCCCGCGGCGGCGACGAGCAGAACAGCCGACGAGGCGACAAGGGCCTCCTCCGCTGCGCCCCGGCCCCGTGATTCTTCCGCCGCCAGCTGTGTGTTGCCTGCTGCTGCCTACTTCCGCCGCGGCGCCCCTCCAATCGCTGGTAATTTTCTTGCCGGTAGTTTTGTCTTTGGTGAATTGATGTATGCATTGTCTTATTGTCACAGTGCATAGATGATTTAAATGTTCAATCGTGGCTCCGCCACTGGTTAGTGTGATTGTAGAAACTACTCTTTCAGACTTTCAGTATTACTTTAGTGTTCAGGTTCGGAGCTCCCTCCGTTCCATATCAAGTGTCGCTGATTTAGTACAACAGAGGGAGTAGTTGGTAGTTGCAAATTTCAAACATATATAGTGAACTCTAATGTTGTGAGACTTGATTAAACTATTTATATTGCTCTTTTGGGCAATTTTGTATTACTCGTGTGATGTTGATTTTTTAAGGTGGCACACCCTATGATTTGTTCCTGGCTCCACCACTGCTTTTAACTTGCTTTAATCTCAGATCTGGCGTAGGATCAATGTCAACTATTTCTGATCAGAAGAAACGGACCTTAGAAGCCATTCAACAACGGTATGCAGCAGCTAAAGCTAAGAAGCTGAAAGATGAACAGCCTAAGTGCCCGAAGAACAAAGATAGTACCCCCAAGCCCAAGTTTGATGCACGGATTAAAGGAAAAACTCCCAAATTCACTCCTTCTCGAACTTCTGCCCTGCTCCCTACATTTAGAGGTTTTTATTTTGTTCACCATTCTCCGTTCCATTGATGCAGATTTTATATGTCACCAGTTTTTCTCATACTGCTGCTGCTCCTCAGCTCAAGGAAATTCCAGTCATCAACAAAACACTTCTGGTTCCTCAGGTAAATCCATGTCTTGTATGTTCGTGTGGCTGTGTTCCAAAATTAACAGGTAACTTTTTTTACCTTTTAGGTGGAGAAGTCAACCCTATATACTCTGAGCTTTCATTTGTTCTCCATGAAAATTTGTCCCAAGATGACTATTCGGTAAGATCCCATGATATGCGTTATGGCTCTCAAATTTAACTTATATTGGTTGAAATAACCTTTAATATTTTTTGGGTGAACTGGTGTAGGATCTCGACAGCACGGACATAGTTCACAATGTTGTATATGACATAATTCAGAAAGGTGGAGAAGCCGGAAGAATCGCCAAGGGATCCAAAAAGTTAAAGCTGGATAGAGGGATTCTTTTGGATAACTATGTTCAAAGGGGTCCTATATTAGTGGATGCACAATCACAGTCTTTGTTGACCCACTCAAAGCGATCAAAAAGACACATGTCACTGAAGCAACATAAGAAATGTGGGTCATTTGATTTACATGATACATTCCGCAGGTAATTCTTGTTCAAGATTAGTGTGCAGATATAAGTTTCTTCTTCTATCATCGCATTTTTATATGATATGAATGATACATGTATATATCCTTCCAAAAATCCCCACATGTGGTATCTTTGGAGTTTATGCAGTTTTTACATGTGATTCTTATTCTTGCAGGTTTGACCTCTATAAGCCAATACATGAAATGTGGAAAGAGTATATGTGAGAGCTTACAAAAAGCACCCCGTATGGATCCCTCACTATCTTTCCTTTCTGTTACTTTCAGGCCTCGTTTCCATCTACACACTATTTGCTTTTGCAAGGAAAGATAAAAAGCTTGTGATTAATACTTTGTTGTTACCATTTAATTCGACGCTTGTAGTGCAAACTAGGAGGATTTGCAAATGTTTGTGCATAGTACCAGATTATGTTTAAAAAATAACGCATTTTCACCATGGTCCTTACCTGAGTGGCCAAACATGTAGACTCGTGATCATGCCACTTTGTCTACACGCATGAACTGATTGACTCGTAAATACGTACATGCTGGCAAAGTATGCTGACTAGTCATAAACAACATGTTCTAGACGTTGTTAACCCCGGTGAAGATTAGTTACATGTCTGCAGATCTTTGTGATCGTTTCCATGTCTTATGAGAAAACAACTAAATTGGATCACTCCTAAAGGTGGACCCACATTTTTAAAGTCACCTCATGCCTAATTGGCACGGTGGCACCCACGAGTGGGTTGTCAACTCCCAGATTGGGTCAGTCAGAGTTAAGGCCCTGGTAAAAAGCCCTACTTTTTGTTACACAATTTAGTATTATGCGCAAGAATTTGTAAACTCTGGCAATTTGCACAACAAAGTTTTACATATATGACCTAATTGTTTTTAGACCGTTTTTAATTGGTCTCTATTTTTGAAGGATTCTATGGCTGTAATGTTATATTGGTGCATTTGTGCTACTCTGTGATTATCAGTTTGTTTTGACTTATGATCACAGTACAGTAACACATAGGCTTTATGCTGTTAATAAAATCAAGCCCACCCAAAAATGATATTTCTACAGAAAGTGTAGAGACTAAATTATTTGATATGCGCCTGATTGCATTAGATAATAGCTTAACTAAGTTGTTGTATTTAAGTTTGGTAAATAGAGTTCTGAAAGTTTTTTTTTTTGAAAATTTGAGCACTAAAATTCAAGAAATGTAATCAGCTTAACCTTTCCCAGACTTGGGCTAACCTTTTATTATGCATTTTCAGTACAATGTATGAGGTATTGATGTTACCTGTTTTCTCCATAGGAAAAAGCAATTGTCTGAAAACCTCCTTTCAGCAGATCTTCATGGGGCCCTTATAATAGGTGATTCATATACTTGACATAGTTGCATACTGGATTATTAGACTGCCTGTATTTATTCTGTCATTGTTTTTATGTTATTCTTTTGCCCATTCCCAGTGGCACAATGCAAAGCAGCCTCATATCAAGGTGTAAGTGGCATCATGATTCGGGACACTGCAGAGACTTTTGGAATTATATCGGAGGACAACCGCTTCCGAGGTACGGAGTACTTACTATCCCACTTCCTAATCAATGTTTTGAACAGGCTTGGATGAAGTGATTTATAGTTTCCTTGAGAGCATATCTTTTACAATCTTTTTTCTTGTTCTGGGTGATGCCTGTTACAATCCTTTGTCGGCTTTTCTTTTCTACTGCTAATACGATACCTCCTTTTCCCATTGATCATACTAAATAATCTTACTGCAACTCTCCATCCATATGGAACACATTCTGGTTTTTCCCGTGAGGTCCACACTTGAATATTTTATATGCCAGAAATACAAGCAGACATGGTTGTTCAGCTTGTTGCTCAGAACATTGTATCTTACTCACTCAACGGAACTGCTCTCCCCATAGGCTGGTTCTTGCCATTATACCATGTTGTTTGCATTCATGAATTCTAGTATTAGTTACTGCAGACCTGATGGGATTGCTTTCTAAGAAGCTCACTTTGAAACCTGCAGTTGTGCCGAAAGCTGGGTCAGTTTTCGTCCTCCAAGCTGATTGCTGGAAGGTTACACTGATCGGCGACAAACTGTCGCCAAAGGAGAAGTTGAAGGAAAGCCAGCGTCTGCAGCGTGCGCAATCACTGATCAGATAGAGTTTCGAGCCTGTTAGACTCTGTTTTCTGACAAATTTTGCCGAGAGGAACTGCTACAGTTTTTCTTGCTTGGTTGTTGTTTCTGTTGATTAACGTCAGTCTATCCCTTCATTGCTTAGCACTTGGCAGTTCTTGTTGCTCCACGTTGTAAGCCTGTCACTCCACCCTCGGCAAAGACGCGATAAATTCGAACACGCTTCTTGTGCAAGCTGCATCCTTGTAGGATAGGAACTACCATACCATGATCAATAACAGGTCTTTATCGGAGATTTTTTTTATCAATCACAGGTGACCAGTTGATGTTTATGTTACTGGTCGGGTGAAAGTTTGGGTGTCGCGTTGCTAATGTGTTGCCTCGTTCGCTAGCCTAGCCAAGCAGGCGTGTATTGCAGCGCTGAAACCATAACCTGTGAGCTGTGGCTGGAGCGGCGGCACCGGTGCGGGATGAAACTGGTCACGGCGGATCCCTTGCCGTGGGAAGGACTCCGGCGTGGAAGAAGCTGCGCTATTTTTAGTTATACAATAGATAGACGCAGGGGGTTTTCGGTGCTGTTATTAAACGCCCTCATTCGGTACATAAATCGCCGAGGGTAAGCTACTAAACATTTTGCAGAAAAGCCATCGGAGAATCTCAAAATTATGTGCAGGTACAATAGCTCTTTAGATGTCCGTCGAATTTGAGATCCAACGGTTGTGAAATTCATATCACGGTATCACCTAAGTTTTGGTATCACCTGAAATTTTCCCGTCTACGCAAACCAGCAGCCAGTGTATGGTAAATAAACGATGTGGCGAGGCATGCTAGATGTGTGAATTCTATAGGTCATGTGCACATGCCAGTTATCCACCGTTGCTAGTGCGGCCAATCTGGGTCTGAAAAATCAAAACGGCCAATCTGGGTCTGAAAAATCGAAAGCTCAAAAGAACTGGATCTGATTATCCAAAATCATTTGAAAATCGCCGGAATCAGTAGTGCAATCGAAAATCGTCTGGAGACCTCGCTTCTGACGATTCTGGACGCTCCCACAAAACAAAACGTTTCGACTTAAGATAGTACCCCTATTTGAGAGGCAAATTACCAAAGAACTGCCACTGGTGGGCGGTGGCCGGCCGCGCCCAGAAAAACGAGTCGCACGACTCGTCCCTCTCCTTCGCTCGGTCCCCCACCTCCACACTCGCGCTCGCGATAGGGTTACAGGGCCGCCGCCGCCGCCGCGCCGCCCGACAGCCCGCCCCTCCCGCTCGCCTGAAGCCGCTGCTCTCGCCCGCCCGCTCGCTTCGAGGCCCGCAGCCGTTGCTCCGCCCCGGCCACTCCTTCCCCGCTTGCTCGCCTCGAGGCCCTCAGCCGCTACTCCGCCTCGGCCGCTGGCCTCGACACCCGACGCCGCCTCGCCGGAGTTTGCTCGGGCCGTCGCCTAGGCTGAGCTCTCATCCCCTCTCTGTCTTCTCTGTTCTGTTCTGGGTGCAGCTCTATTCCTTCTTGTTCGTTTATGTTCCTAGTTCTTCTCTTTCTCTGTACATGGAAAATGGATGGACGTTTTTTGTTTGGTAGGAGTAGATGATTTGCTTGATGGCTGAACGGATGTATGCTCGTTTTCATGCTCATATTCGATATAAATTTTCTAAAACAACTACTGTAAGTCTTAGCAATTCAACACATATTTTTAGTTCAGGGACATTACAGACATTTTAACACACAACTCATCCCATAATCTCAGACCACAATCTTAGAAAAGAACTCGGCAGCTGATTCTGGGTGATTTTGCAGGAAGCTGATTTTGGGGGAAGTTTCTCAAAAGCTGATTTTGGAGAATTAATGCCCATAGTTCTGAGTATTGGCAGACTGCGCGACGGCTATTTTACGGCGGCGGAGGGATATGTGCATTATTTTGTCTCTGCATAGTAGTGATTTGAATTTGATAAGTATAGGCATAAGAGGGGAGATTGGAGGCGGTTGAGATGCAAATCCTCTCACGCTCGATTACTCGAAGCGTCAGCAGGGTTGCCTCTACTCTGCCTCGCTGCTGGTTTCCAGCACTTGCGCGAGGAGATGCTCCACTCAAGGCTTTAGCACGGGCCTATCGAAATCAACATCTTGATTGTCTTTTCCTTGAGAAGAGTACACTGAATTGGCTGCGCCAATTCTTCATACATGGCGTGAATGAGACGAAGACTAATAATGCAGCAGAGGCTAGTTTAACTGAAGATATGCTACCTCTTAAACATGCGTTGGTTTTTCATTGAAGAGGAAAGGATAATGCATCAAAGTATCGTAAGTATTTTCCTCAGTTTTTAGAACCAAGGTATCAATTTAGTAAGAAACTATATGCAAGTCACCTAGTACCTACACAAACAATCAAGAACCTTGCAACTAACGTGATAAAGGGTTATCAATTCCTTCACGGCCACTTGCAAAAGTGAGATCTGATAAAGATAATAAGATAAATATTTTTGGTATTTTTGTCGTATAGATTGAAAAGTAAAGATTGCAAAATAAAATAAATAGTAAAGTAGAATTGTAGATCGGAAACTTATATGATATAAAATAGATCCGGGGGCAATAGGTTTCACTAGTTCTCATTATAACATGTATTACGGTGGTGAACAAATTACTGCCGAGCAATTGATAGAAGAACGCATAGTTATGAGAATATTTAGGGAATGATTATGAAATATAGGCATCACATCCGTGTTAAGTAGACCGAAACGATTCTGCATCTACTACTATTACTCCACATCGACCATTATCTATCATGCATCTAGAGTATTCATAAGAATAGAGTAATGATTTAGGCAAGATGACATGATGTAGAGGGATAAACTCAAGCAATATGATATAAACCTTATCTTTTTATCCTCGATGGCAACAATACAATACGTGTCTTGCTTCCCTACTGTCACTGGGAAAGGACAGCGCAAGATTAAACCCAAAGATAAGCACTTCTCCCATTGCAAGAAAGATCAATCTAGTAAGCCAAACTAAACCGATAATTCGAAGAGACTTGCAAAGATAACAAATCATGCATATAAAAATTCAGAGAAGAACCAAATATTGTTCATAGATAATCTTGACCATAAATCCACAAATTCATCGGATCTCGGCAAACACACTGCAAAAGAGTATTACATTAAATAGATTTCCAAGAACTCGAGAAGAACTTTGTATTGAGAACCCAAGAGAGAGAAGAAGTCATCTAGCTAATAACTATGGACTCGAAGGTCTGTGGTAAACTACTAACTCATCATCGGAGAGGCTATGGTGTTGATGTAGAAGTCCTCCGTGATCGAATCCCCCTTCGACAGATCGCCGGAAAAGGCCTCAAGATGGGATTTCATGGATACAGAAGGTTGCGGTGGTGGAAAAGTGGTTTCGTGGCTCCCCTGGATGTTTTAGGGTATAAGAGTATATATAGGCGAAACAAGTACGTCGGTGGAGCTCCGTGGGGCCTACGAGACTGGGGGCGCCCTCCTACCTCATGACCGCCTCGTTGCGTCTTGGACTTCCACTCCAAGTTTTTTGGATTGCGTTTGTTCCAAGAAAAATCCTCGCGAAGGTTTCGTTCCGTTTGGATTCCGTTTGATATTCATTTTTTGCGAAACACTGAAATATGCAAAAAAACAGAAACTGGCACTGGGCCTCCGGTTAATAGGTTAGTCCCAAAAATAATATAAAGAGCCTATTAAAGCCCATTAAACATCCAAACAGATAATATAATAGCATGGAACAATAAAAAAATTATAGATACGTTGGAGACCTATCAGCATCCCCAAGCTTAATTCCTGCTCGTCCTCGAGTAGGTAAATGATAAAAACAGATTTTTTGGATGTGGAATGCTTCCTAACATAGTTTTCAATGTAATTTTCTTTATTGTGGCATGAATATTCAGATCTTAAAGATTCAAGACAAAAGTTTAATATTGACATAAAAATAATAATACTTCAAGCATACTAACCAAGAAATTATGTCTTCTCAAAATAACATAGCCAAAGAAAGCTCATCCCTACAAAATCATATAGTTTGGCCATGCTTTATTTTCGTCACACAAAATGCTCCTATCATGCACAACCCCGATGGCAAGCCAAGCAATTGTTTCATACTTTAGTATTCTCAAACTTTTTCAACTTTCACGCAATACATGAGCGTGAGCCATGGACATAGCACTATAGGTGGAACAAAATATGATGATGGAGATTGTGTGGAGAAGACAAAAAAGGGAAAAAAGTCTCACATCGACGCGACTAATCAACGGGCTATGGAGATGCCCATCAATTGATGTCAATGCGAGGAGTAGAGATTGCCATGCAACGTATGCACTAGAGCTATAAATGTATGAAAGCTCAACAAAAGAAATTAAATGGGTGTGCATCCAACTTTCTTGCTCACGAAGACCTAGGGCATTTTGAGGAAGCCCATTGTTGGAATATACAAGCCAAGTTCTATAATGGAAATTTCCACTAGTATATGAAAGTGACAAAATAAGAGACTCTCTATCATGAAGATCATGGTGCTACTTTGAAGTACAAGTGTAGAAAAAGGATAGTAACATTGTCCCTTCTCTTTTTTTCTCTCATTTTTTGGCTTTTTTTATTTGGCCTTTATATTTTTTTATTTCCTCACACGGGACAATGCTCTAATAATGATGATCATCACACTTCTATTTATTTACAACTCAAAAATTACAACTCGATACTAGAACAAAATATGACTCTATATGAAATGCCTCCGGCGATGTACCGGGATATGCAATGATTCAAGGGTGACATGTATAAAAAATATGAGCGGTGGCTTTGCCACAAATACGATGTCAACTACATGATCATGCAAGGCAATATGACAATGATGAAGTGTGTCATAATAAACGGAACGGTGGAAAGTTGCATGGCAATATATCTCGAAATGGCTATGGAAATGCCATAATAGGTAGGTATGGTGGCTGTTTTGAGGAAGATATAAGGAGGCTTATGTGTGATAGAGCGTATCATATCACGGGGTTTGGATACACCGGCGAAGTTTGCACCAACTCTCAAGGTGAGAAAGGGCAATGCACGGTACCGAAGAGGCTAGCAATGATGGAAGGGCGAGAGTGCGTATAATCTATGGACTCAGCATTTGTCATAAAGAACTCACATACTTATTGCAAAAATCTACAAGTCATCAAAACCAAGCACTACGTGCATGCTCCTAGGGGGATAGATTGGTAGGAAAAGACCATCGCTCGTCCCCGACTGCCACTCATAAGAAGGACAATCAAAGAAACACCTCATGCTTCAAATTTGTTACACAACGGTTACCATACGTGCATGCTACGGGACTTGAAAACCTCAACACAAGTATTTCTCAAATTCACAAATACTCAACTAGCATGACTCTAATATCACCATCTTCATATCTCAAAACAATCATCAAGTATCAAACTTCTCATAGTATTCAATGCACTCTATATGAAAGTTTTTATTATACCCATCTTGGATGCCTACCATATTAGGACTAATTTCATAACCAAAGCAAATTACCATGCTATTTTAAAAGACTCTCAAAATAATATAAGTGAAGCATGAGAGATCAAAAATTTCTATAAAATAGAACCACCACCGTGCTCTAAAAAGATATAAGTGAAGCGCTAGAGCAAAATTATCTAGCTCAAAAGATATAAGTGAAGCACATAGAGTATTCTAATAAATTCCGATTTATGTGTGTCTCTCCCAAAAAGTGTGTACAGCAAAGATGATTGTGGTAAACTAAAAAGCAAAGACTCAAATCATACAAGACGCTCCAAGCAAAACACATATCATGTGGTGAATAAAAATATAGCCTCAAGTAAAGTTACCGACGGAAGAAGACGAAAGAGAGGATGCCTTCGGGGGCATCCCCAAGCTTAGGCTTTTGGTTGTCCTTGAATTTTACCTTGGGGTGCCTTGGGCATCCCCAAGCTTAGGCTCTTGCCACTCCTTATTCCAAAAATCTTTACCCAAAAACTTGAAAACTTCACAACACAAAACTCAACAGAAAATCTCATGAACTCCGTTAGTATAAGAAAACAAACCACCACTTTAAGGTACTGGAATGAACTCATTCTTTATTTAAATTGGTGTTAAACCTACTGTATTCGAACTTCTCTATGGTTCATATCCCCCGATACTAGCCATGGATTCATCAAAATAATCAAACAACACGCGAAAAATAGAATCTGCCAAAAACAGAACATCGTGTAGCAATCTAGATAGTTCGAATACTTCTGTAACTCCCAAAATTCTGAAAAAATAGAAAAACCTAAATAATTTGTATATTGATCTACTTCATTTGGAATTGGTATTTTATCCCTCTCTGGTAAAAAAATAAAATTATTTTCATGAGCGCATACTTTATGTTTTTTTCAGCAAGATCAAACAACAATCACCCAAGAAGATCCTAAAGGCTTTACTTGGCACAAACATTAATTAAAACATAAAAAACATAATCATATGAGAGGATAGATGATTTATTTATTAGTAAACAGGAACAAAATAAAATTGGGTTGCCTCCCAACAAGCGTTATCGTTTAACGCCCCTAGTTAGGTATAAAAGCAATAATAGATCTAGGTATTGTCATCTTTGGTATGCAATCCATAAGTGGCTCTTCTTTCATGTCAATAATTGCACCAATCGTTTTAAGGAAAGGTCTGCCAAGAATAGTAGGACATGCAGGATTGCAATCTATATCAAGAACAATGAAATCTACGGGCACATAATTCCTAATTGCAACAATAGGAATATCATTAATCCTTCCCATAGGGTTCTTATGGTGGAATCCACAAGGTGCAAATTTAAAGAACAATCATCAATTTCACGGAAACCTAACACATCACACAAAGTTTTTGGAATCGTGGAAACACTAGCACCCAAATCACATAAAGCATAGCATTCATGATCTTTGATCTTAATTTTAATATAGTAGGTTCCCACTCATCATAAAGTTTTCTAGGGAAAGAAACTTCTAGTTCAAGCTTTTCTTCATAAGATTGCATTAAAGTATCAATGATATGTTTAGTAAAAGCCTTATTTTGATCATAAGTATGAGGAGAATTTAACATGGATTGCAATAAGGAAATACAATCTATCAAAGAGCAATTATCACAATTAAATTCCTTGAAATCCAAAATAGTGGGTTCATTGCTATGTAAAGTTTTGACCTCGTCAATCCCACTTTTATTAGTTTTAGCATCAAGATCTAAAAACTCCAAATCATTAGGACGCCTTTTAACTAAAGTTGACTCATCTCTAGTCCCATATTTATCAAGATTCATATTGGAAAACAAAGATTTAATAGGAGACACATCAATCACTTTTAGATCTACATCTTTATTATCGTGAAAACTAGAAAAACACGCTTTCACAAAGCAATCTTTTTTAGCACGCATCCTAGCGGTTCTTTCTTTGCACTCATCAATGGAAATTATCATGGCCTTGAGAGACTCATTGATATCATGCTTAGGTGGAATAGATCTAAGTTTCAAAGAATCAACATCAAGAGAAATTCTATCCACGTTCCTAGACAACTCATCAATTTTAAGCAATTTTTCTTCAATCAAAGCATTGAAATTCTTTTGCGAATTCATAAATTCTTTAACACTAGTCTCAAAATCAGAGAGCATCTTATTAAAATTTCCATAAGAGTTGTTGTAGGAATTATCATAATTGTTAGAGGAATTACTAGGGAACGGCCTAGAATTAAAGTTTCCTCTATAAGCATTGTTACCAAAATTGTTCCTACCAACAAAATTCACATCCATAGATTCATTATTATTCTCAATCAAAGCGGACAAAGGCATATCATTAGGATCAGAAGAAACACTCTTATTAGCAATAAATTTCATAAGTTCATCCATCTTTCCACTCAAAACATTAATCTCTTCAATCGCATGAACCTTTTTACTAGTGGATCTTTCAGTATGCCATTGAGAATAATTAACCATAACATTATCTAGTAGTTTAGTAGCTTCTCCTAAATTGATTTCCATAAAAGTGCCTCCCGCGGCAGAATCTAAAAGATTTCTAGAAGCAAAATTCAATCCAGCATAAATTTTTTGTATAATCATCCATAAATTCAAACCATATGTAGGACAATTACGTATCATTAATTTCATCCTCTCCCAAGCTTGCGCAGCATGCTCATGATCAAGTTGCTTAAAATTCATAACATCGTTTCTAAGAGAGGTGATCTTAGCAGGAGGAAAATACTTAGATATAAAAGCATCTTTGCACTTATTCCATGAATCAATACTATGTTTAGGCAAAGAAGAGAACCAAGTTTTAGCACGATCTCTAAGAGAAAATAGAAATAGCTTCAATTTAACAATATCATTATCCACATCTTTCTTCTTTTGCATATCACACTAATCAACAAAGTTGTTTAGATGGGTAGCGGCATCTTCACTAGGAAGGCCAGAAAATTGATCTTTGATGACAAGATTCAACAAAGCAGCATTAATTTCACAAGATTCAACATCGGTAATAGGAGCAATCGGAGTGCTAATAAAATCATTGTTGTTGGTATTGGAAAAGTCACATAATTTAGTATTATCTTGAGTCATCCTGACAAACAATCGATCCAACACACAATCACACAAGAAGCGAGCGAAAAAGAGGAGAACGGAAAAAAGGGGCGAATAAAACGGCAAAGGTGAAGTGGGGAGAGGAAAACGATAGGCAAATGGCAAATAATGTAATGCAAGGGAGAAGAGTTTGTGATGGGTACTTGGTATGTCTTGACTTGCGTAGATCTCCCCGACAACGGCGCCAGGAATCCTTCTTGCTACCTCTTGAGCATGTGCTGGTTTTCCCTTGAAGAGGAAAGGGTGATGCAGCAAAGTAACGTAAGTATTTCCCTTGGTTTTTTGAGAACCAAGGTATCAATCCAGTAGGATACTACACGCAAATCGCCTAGTACCTGCACAAACAATCAAGAACCTTGCAACCAACGCGATAAAGGGTTGTCAATCCCTTCACGGCCACTTGCAAAAGTGAGATCTGATAAAGATAATAAGATAAATAATTTTGGTATTTTTGTTGTATAGATTGAAAAGTAAAGATTGCAAAATAACATAAATAGTAAACTAGAATTGTAGATCGGAAACTTATATGATATAAAATAGACCTGTGGGCCATAGTTTCACTAGTGGCTTCTCTCATGATAGCATGTATTATGGTGGGTGAACAAATTATTGTCGAGCAATTGATAGAAGAGCGCATAGTTATGAGAATATCTAGGCAATGATTATGAAATATAGGCATCACGTCCGTGTTAAGTAGACCGAAACGATTCTGCAGCTACTACTATTACTCCACACATCGACCGCTATCCAGCATGCATCTAGAGTATTAAGTTCATAAGAACGGAGTAATGCTTTAGGCAAGATGACATGATGTAGAGGGATAAACTCAAGCAATATGATATAAACCTCATATTTTTATCCTCGATGGCAACAATACAATATGTGCCTTACTGCCCCTACTGTCACTGGGAAAGGACACCACAAGATTGAACCCAAAGCTAAGCACTTCTCCCATTGCAAGAAAGATCAATCTAGTAGGCCAAACTAAACCGATAATTCGAGGAGACTTGCAAAGATATCAAATCATGCATATAAGAATTCAGAGAAGAACCAAATATTGTTCATAGATAAACTTGATCATAAATCCACAATTCATCGGATCTCGGCAATCACACCGCAAAAGAATATTACATCAAATAGATCTCCAAGAACATCGAGGAGAACGTTGTATAGAGAACCAAAGAGAGAAGAAGCCATCTAGCTAATAACTATGGACCCGAAGGTCTGTGGTAAACTACTCACACATCATCGGAGAGGCTGTGATGTTGATGTAGAAGCCCTCTGTGATCGAATCCCCTTCCGGCAGATCGCCGGAAAAGGCCGCAAGATGGGATCTCACGGGTACAGAAGGTTGCAGCGGTGGAAAAGTGGTTTCGTGGCTCCCCTGGATGTTTTTATGGTATAAGAGTATATATATAGGTGAAAGAAGTACATCGGTGGAGCTATGAGGGGCCCATGAGGGTGGGGGCGTGTCTACCCCCCTAGGCGCCCCCTCCTACCTCGTGGTCGCCTTGTTGCGTCTCTAACTTCCACTCCAAGTCTCCTGGATTGCGTTTGTTCCAAGAAAGATCCCCGCGAAGGTCTCGTTCTGTTTGGTCCGTTTGATATTCCTTTTCTATGAAACACTGAAATAGGCAAAAAAAACTGGCACTGGGCCTCCGGTTAATAGGTTAGTCCCAAAAATAATATAAAAGAGCATATTAAAGCCCATTAAATATCCAAAACAGATAATATAATAGCATGGAACAATCAAAAATTATAGATACGTTGGAGACGTATCAAGATATATGTTACATGCCGATAATTTCAGGGAGCGGCCACCGTGATGGTGCTATATACAAGAGAGCGGCTTATTGGGAACATAATTTCTTTTTTGATATCACCGTCCAGACAGAGACTCGGTTGGAGCCAACGCGTGCATATGAAATGCCACGTAACATGATGCAGATCTTCTCAATGAAGTTAGCTAAAGCTCCTATCAATAGTGGCTCAATACATTTATATGGACATATAGCAGCACACGATGAAGTTGATCTAAGACTCAATTATGTTTTCAATCGTAGCAGGGATGATCCCATCATCGTGCAACAGGGTTCTCTAAATGAAATGAATGGTCCTAAGAGAGCCATCCTGTTGATATTTGATGTGCTACTTGAGTTTGACATGAGGATCAAGAATGGGGAGAACGAAGAGGATGATTTACAACCGATTGATGGAATCTCAGAATTTGACGGTTTACTCATGTCATGGAGACCGCATTGTTGGAAACTGTGGTGCAGTTGATATGTCTTTTGCGCTTGTTCATAATTTAGTTGAGGCCACAGTACATGTTATCATATCAAAAGTGCAGACTGGCTTTGATTTATCTCTCAGTTCTATTGCTCTTCTGGAGATGAATAAAGAATTCCAGCTCTTAAGTGGAAATATTAGTGAGTCCTGTGGCTTAGGAAGCTTTATGATTGCTGTCACATGGGATACGCTGATGAATTTGAAGTTCAAGGTTGGTCACGAAGGCTGTAACTATAATATTGAACACAATTGTTCCTTCGAAGCTAAGTTAAATAGACACGCCAACCATCAACTAAATCTCGAGACCGCCTCAATTTTAGTTAAGGTGACTTGGGCTGTGTTGCCTGCATCGTTGAGCAATTAACAGTATTGTGTAATCCTGCACTGAATGGATATGTTTACTTGGTGATATTTGCTTTTGTGCTGGAATCGGGTATACTAGAAAATAATGCACTACACGGGAATGAATGAACAATACCAATACATAGAAGTAAGATGAGGAACAGGGAGGATTGCACCTTATAGACGACTTGGGTACATGTGGTACAGCTAGCTAGTGACTTGAAGTCATCGCATCTCTGTTGGGTCAGTAGCCAAGAATTCTTTGGTTATGAGCTTGGTCCTTTGGTGGGTAAGAGCCCATGAGATACTTACAGGAACTAGTTAATGTGTACGTGCAATGCATGTTAATTTGGAAGCATATTAAGTGCATGTGGATATTAAGTAAGATATCATTTGCGTGTTATTATATGATTAACACTATATTTGGCTTGAAATTAACTGCACACTAAACGTGTTGAGTGCTCAACATTGAAATAGTCTAGGTCGTTGGATTGACATGATTTGATGGCCGAGATTAATTGGATCTGCCCCTTTGGGTCTTTTTATATTGGTATAGATGATGAATTTTTTTGTGCTTGTTTCTATTCGGGATAGGTCAGAGGTAACGAGAACTTTAAACAAATGATAAATTTCCTAAGCTTTTTTATCATGTCTATTAGGTCAAAGAGCTTTAAACAAATAATAAGGTGTGTGTTGCTTTTTTTCCTCTCTCTCAAGGCGACTTGGGAAAGCCTTCCTTCCCTCGATCTTCACCGACGAGCCCGTGGATTCACCTCCCCTCTGCCTGTCGTTCCGGCGGCCGGTGGCGGGGAGGAGAATTCTAGTATCTCGCCTCCCGCAAGTAGATAGATAAGGTTTTAGTCCTCGCAGGGGCGGCGTTTGGACGGAAAATGGTGCTCCTTGATATGTCTCCGTCGTATCTACTTTTCCAAACACTTTTGCCCTTGTTTTGGACTCTAACTTGCATGATTTGAATGGAACTAACCCGGACTGACGCTGTTTTCAGCAGAATTGCCATGGTGTTATTTATGTGCAGAAACAAAAGTTCTCGGAATGACCTGAAACTTCATGAAGCGTCTATTTGGAAATAATAAAAAATCCTTGCAAAAGATGAAGACCAGGGGGCCCACCACCTGTCCACGAGGGTGGGGGCGCGTCTGCCCCTCGAGGGCACGCCCCTACCTCGTGGGCCCCCTGTAGCTCCTCCAACCTCAACTCCAACTCTATATATTTGGTTTCGGAGAGAAAAAGAAATAAGAGAGAAGGATTCATCGTGTTTTACGATACGGAGCCGCCGCCAAGCCCAAAAACCTCTCGGGAGGGCTGATCCGGAGTCCGTTCGGGGCTCCGGAGAGGGGAATCCGTCACCATCATCATCATCAACCTTCCTCCATCACCAATTTCATGATGCTCACCGCCGTGCGTGAGTAATTCCATCGTAGGCTTGCTGGACGGTGATGGGTTGGATGAGATTTATCATATAATCGAGTTAGTTTTGTTAGGGTTTGATCCCTAGTATCTACTATGTTCTGAGATTGATGTTGCTATGACTTTGCTATGCTTAATGCTTGTCACTAGGGCCCGAGTGCCATGATTTCAGATCTAAACCTATTGTGTTTTCATCAATATATGAGAGTTCTTGATCCTATCTTGCAAGTCTATAGTCACCTATTATGTGTTATGATCCGTTAACCCCGAAGTGACAATAATCAGGATATTTACCGGTGATGACCGTAGTTGGAGGAGTTCATGTATTCACTATGTGTTAATGCTTTGGTCATGTACTCTATTAAAAGGAGGCCTTAATATCCCTTAGTTTCTGCTAGGACCCCGCTGCCACGGGAGGGTAGGACAAAACATGTCATGCAAGTTCTTTTCCATAAGCACGTATGACTATATTTGGAATACATGCCTACATTACATTGATGAACTGGAGCTAGTTCTGTGTCACCCTTGGTTATGAATGTTACATGATGAACCACATCCGGCATAATTCTCTATCACCGATCCATTGCCTACGAGCTTTCCATATATTGTTCTTCTCTTATTTACTTCTCCGTTGCTATTGCTATCATTACCTTTTGCTATCGTTACCACTACTATCATATTACTTTGCTACTAAACACTTTGCTGCAGATATTAAGTTTCCAGGTGTGGTTGAATTGACAACTCAGTTGCTAATACTTGAGAATATTCTTTGGCTCCCCTTGTGTCGAATCAATAAATTTGGGTTGAATACTCTACCCTCGAAAATTGTTGCGATCCCCTATACTTGTGGGTTATCAAGACTATTTTCTGGCGCCGTTGCCGGGGAGCATAGCTCTACTCTTTGAGTCACTTGGGATTTATATATGCTTATCATTATGAAGAACTTGAGAGATCCAAAAACCAAGATTTATCCCTCAACTACAAGGGGAGGTAAGGAACTGCCATCTAGCTCTGCACTTGATTCACCTTCTGTTTTGAGTAAGCTTGCGACACCTAAACCTGCTTCTGCTATTCGTTCTGATATGTCGCATGTTATTGATGATGCCACTTCTGCTATGCATGATACTTATGATGAAACTACTTGTATGCTTGATACTACTGTGCCACTTGGTGAATTTCTTGATGAACAACTTGCTAGGGTTAGAGAGAGTGAAAATATTGAATCTGATAATATTGATGAAAGCGATAATGAAGACTCTCCCTCTAATGAATATGTATCACATGTTATTCTTGAGGGTTATGTTCTTGAAAAAGAAGCCGCTCTAGCTATTTTAGCTTGCAAAGATAGATACGAACTTAAGAGGTTATTAGCTAAATGGAAGCAGCAATCTCTTAATGCTAGAATGAAACCTGACCCTGCTTTTTCTACTTCACCTATCTGTGTTACCAATAAGGATTATGAATTCTCTGTTGATCCTGATATAATTACTTTGGTTGAATCTGATCCTTTTCATGGCTATGAATCTAGAACTGTTGTGGCACATCTTACTAAATTAAATGATATAGCCACCCTGTTCACTAATGATGAGAGAACTCGTTACTTTTATATCCTTAAAAGATTTCCGTTCTCATTAAAGGGTGATGCTAAGATATGGTTTAATTCTCTTGATCCTGGTTGTGTGTGTAGTCCCCATGATATGATTTATTACTTCTCTGCTAAATATTTCCCTGCTCATAAGAAACAAGCTGCTTTGAAGGATATATATATATATATAATTTTGTGCAAATTGAAGAAGAGAGTCTCCCACAAGCTTGGGGGAGGCTTCTCAAGTTACTTAATGCTTTGCCGGATCATCCTCTTAAGAAAAATGAAATAGTTGATATCTTTTATAATGGACTAACCGATGCTTCCAGAGATTACCTAGATAGTTGTGCTGGTTCTGTTTTCAGGGAAAGAACACCGGATGAAGCTGAAATTCTATTGAATAATATGCTGACAAATGAAAATAATTGGACACTTCCTGAGCCTATTCCTAAACCAACTCCGAAGAAGAGAGGTGTTCTATTTCTCAATCCTGAAGATATGCAAGAGGCAAAGAAATCTATGAAAGAAAAATGTATTAAAGCTGAAGATGTTAAGAATTTACCTCCTATTGAAGAAATACATGGTCTCAATTTACCGCCTGTTGAAGAAACATATGATCTTAATCCATTACGTATTGAAGAAACTCATGGTCTTGATAACCCGACACAGGTAGTAAAGGTAAATTCTCTCTATTGATATGATAAAGCTGAAATCCCATTTACTAAGTTTGCTAGCCCATGCTTAGATGAGTTTGATAAATTTATGGTTAAGCAAGAAGACTTCAATGCTTATTTTGGTAGACAATTGAAATACAATTCAAATATGCTTGAACACTTGGGTGATTATATGGCTAATGTCAAAGGTGAACTTAAACTTATTAGTAAACATGCTTCTATGGTTACCACTCAAGTAGAACAAGTACTTAAGGCTCAAAATGATTTACTCAACGAATTGAATAGTAAAGATAATGATAATGTTGTTAGAGTTATGACTAGAGGTGGTAAAATGACTCAGGAACCTTTGTATCCCGAATGCCATCCTAAGAGAATTGAGCAAGATTCTCAAAGAAATAATATAGATGCACCTAGTCCTTCTAAAAGAAAGAAAAAGAAAAATGATATGACTTTGCATGCTTCTAGTGAACCTATTGTTGAAACACCTGAGAATCCAAATGATATTTCTATTTCTGATGCTGAAACACAATCTGGTAATAAACCTGAAACTAGTGATAATGTTAATGATAATGCTCATGTTGATGCTCAACCTAGCAATGATAATGATATAGAAATTGGACCTGCTGTTGATCTTGATAACCCACAATCAAAGAATCAACGTTATGATAAGAAAGACTTTATTGCTAGGAAACATGGTAAAGAATGAGAACCATGGGTTCAGAAACCCATGCCTTTTCCTCCCAA
Organism: Triticum aestivum; assembly: GCF_018294505.1. NCBI lineage: Eukaryota > Viridiplantae > Streptophyta > Magnoliopsida > Poales > Poaceae > Triticum > Triticum aestivum. The sequence continues at coordinate 616,547,311 of NC_057797.1, forward strand.
ACCATCCAAGAAAAAGGATGAGGAGGATTTTGAGCGCTTTGCTGAAATGATTAGACCTATCTTTTTGCATATGCGATTAACTGATATGCTTAAAATGAATCCTTATGCTAAGTATATGAAAGAAATTGTTACAAATGAGAGAAAGATACCGGAAGCTGAAATTTCCACCATGCTTACTAATTATACTTTTAAAGGTGGAATACCTAAGAAACTAGGAGATCCAGGAGTACCCACTATACCATGCTCCATTAAAAGTAATTATGTTAAAACTGCCTTATGTGATCTTGGAGCCGGTGTTAGTGTTATGCCTCTCTCTTTATATCGTAGACTTGATTTGAATAAGTTGACACCTACTGAAATATCTTTGCAAATGGCTGATAAATCAACTGCTATACCTGTTGGTATTTTTGAGGATGTGCCTGTTGTAGTTGCAAACGTTACTATTTTAACGGACTTTGCTATTCTTGATATCCCCGAGGACGATAGTATGTCTATTATTCTTGGAAGACCCTTTTTGAATACTGCAGGGGCTGTTATTGATTGCACTAAAGGCAATGTCACTTTTCATGTTAATGGTAATGAGCATACGGTACACTTTCCGAGGAAACAACCTCAAGTTCATAGTATCAACTCTATTGGAAAAATTCCATCGATTATATTTGGAGGTTTTGAATTTCCTCTTCCTACTATCAAGAAGAAATATGATATTCTTATTATTGGGGATGTGCATATTCCCGTTGAGGTAACATAGTGTTATTCGAAATTTCTCCGGTTCCATGTTATTCGGAATGAGTTCGTTAACAAGACTTGATCAACCTTATTAATGGATTCCTTTTGATGAGCATGAGATGGATGAAACTAGAAGGCACAACTCTTTGTACCCTCCTTTTACTTTTTGTTATTTACATTAAATAAAATACAAATAAGTATTTTCCGTTTGTTATCTGAATTATCCGTGCAATATAAAAATACCCCGAAAATAAAAGTTCTCCAAATGCCCTGAAATTTAAATATGATTTTTCTGAAATATTTTGAGAATATTTGGCACCGAGAACACAGCACGGGGGACATCCACCTGGCCACAAGGGTGGAGGGCGCGCCTGAAGGAAATATGCCCTAGAGGCAATAATAAAGTTATTATTTATTTCCTTATATCATGATAAATGTTTATTATTCATGCTAGAATTGTATTAACCGGAAACATAATGCTTGTGTGAATACATAGACAAACAAAGTGTCACTAGTATGCCTCTACTTGACTAGCTCGTTAATCAAAGATGGTTATGTTTCCTAACCATAAACAAAAGAGTTGTTATTTGATTAACGGGATCACATCATTAGGAGAATGATGTGATTGACATGACCCATTCCATTAGCTTAGCACCCGATCGTTTAGTATGTTGCTATTGCTTTCTTCATGACTTATACATGTTCCTATGACTATGAGATTATGCAACTCCCGTTTGCCGGAGGAACACTTTGTGTGCTACCAAACGTCACAACGTAACTGGGTGATTATAAAGGAGCTCTACAGGTGTCTCCTGAAGGAAATATGCCCTAGAGGCAATAATAAAGTTATTATTTATTTCCTTATATCATGATAAATGTTTATTATTCATGCTAGAATTGTATTAACCGGAAACATAATACATGTGTGAATACATAGACAAACCGAGTGTCACTAGTATGCCTCTACTTGACTAGCTCGTTAATCAAAGATGGTTATGTTTCCTAACCATGGACAAAGAGTTGTTATTTGATTAACGGGATCACATCATTAGGTGAATGATCTGATTGACATGACCCATTCCATTAGCTTAGCACCCGATCGTTTAGTATGTTGCTATTGCTTTCTTCATGACTTATACATGTTCCTATAACTATGAGATTATGCAACTCCCGTTTACCGGAGGAACACTTTGGGTACTACCAAACGTCACAACGTAACTGGGTGATTATAAAGGAGTACTACAGGTGTCTCCAAAGGTACATGTTGGGTTGGCGTATTTCGAGATTAGGTTTTGTCACTCCGATTGTCGGAGAGGTATCTCTGGGCCCTCTCGGTAATGCACATCACTTAAGCCTTGCAAGCATTGCAACTAAATGAGTTAGTTGCGGGATGATGTATTACAGAACGAGTAAAGAGACTTGCCGGTAACGAGATTGAACTAGGTATTGGATACCGACGATCGAATCTCGGGCAAGTAACATACCGATGACAAAGGGAACAACGTATGTTGTTATGCGGTCTGACCGATAAAGATCTTCATAGGATATGTAGGAGCCAATATAGGCATCCAGGTCCCGCTATTGGTTATTGACCGGAGACGTGTCTCGGTCATGTCTACATTGTTCTCGAACCCGTAGGGTCCGCACGCTTAAGGTTATGATGACAGTTATATTATGAGTTTATGCATTTTGATGTACCGAAGGTTGTTTGGAGTCCCGGATGTGATCACGGACATGACGAGGAGTCTCAAAATGGTCGAGACATAAAGATTGATATATTGGAAGCCTATGTTTGGATATCGGAAGTGTTCCGGGTGAAATCGGGATTTTACCGGAGTACCGGGAGGTTACCGGAACCCCCCGGGAGCTATATGGGCCTTAGTGGGCCTTAGTGGAAAAGAGAAGGGGCTGCCCTAGATGGGCTGCGTGCCACCCTCCCTCCCCTAGTCCTATTAGGACAAGGAGAGGTGGCCGGCCCCCCTCTCTCTTTCCCCCCCTCCGCGAATCCTATTCCAACTAGGATTGGGGGGGGGAATCCTACTCCCAGAGGGAGTAGGACTCTCCTGGCGCGCCTCCTATGGCCGGCCAGCCTCCCCCCTCTAGTCCTTTATATACTGAGGCAGAGGCACCCTAGAACACACAAGTTGATCCACGTGATCTATTCATTAGCCGTGTGCGGTGCCCCCAGCCACCATATTCCTCGATAATACTGTAGCAGAGTTTAGGCGAAGCCCTGCTGCTGTAGTGCATCAAGATCGTCACCACGCCGTCGTGCTGACGGAACTCTTCCCCGACACTTTGCTGGATCGGAGTCCGGGGATCGTCATCGAGCTGAACGTGTGCTCGAACTCGGAGGTGCCGTAGTTTCGGTACTTGATCGGTTGGATCATGAAGACGTACGACTACTTCCTCTACGTTGCGTCAACGCTTCCGCAGTCGGTCTGCGTGGATACGTAGACAACACTCTCCCCTCTCGTTGCTATGCATCACATGATCTTGCATGTGCGTAGGATTTTTTTTGAAATTACTACGAAACCCAACATCTCCAAAGGTACATGTTGGGTTGGCGTATTTCGAGATTAGGATTTGTCACTCCGATTGTCGGAGAGGTATCTCTGGGCCCTCTCGGTAATGCACATCACTTAAGCCTTGCAAGCATTGCAACTAATGAGTCAGTTGCGGGATGATGTATTACAGAACGAGTAAAGAGACTTGCCGGTAACGAGATTGAACTAGGTATTGGATACCGACGATCGAATCTCGGGCAAGTAACATACCGATGACAAAGGGAACAACGTATGTTGTTATGCGGTCTGACCGATAAAGATCTTCGTAGAATATGTAGGAGCCAATATGGGCATCCAGGTCCCGCTATTGGTTATTGACCGGAGACGTGTCTCGGTCATGTCTACATTGTTCTCGAACCCGTAGGGTCCGCACGCTTAAGGTTTCGATGACAGTTATATTAGGAGTTTATGAGTTTTGATGTACCGAAGGAGTTCAGAGTCCTGGATGAGATCGGGGACATGACGAGGAGTCTCGAAATGGTCGAGATGTAAAGATTGATATATTGGACGACTATATTCGGACATCGGAAAGGTTCCGAGTGATTCGGGTATTTTTCGGAGTATCGGGTAGTTACGGGAGAAGCAATGGGCCTTGATGGGCTTTAGTGGGAAGAGGAGAAAGGGCCAAGGGGCTGCTGCGCCCCCCCTCCCCTCTGGTCCGAATTGGACTAGGGAAAATGGCCACCTCTCCTTCTCCTCCACTTCCTTCTCTCTTCCTCCCCTCTTGGTGGACTCCTACTAGGACTTGGAGTCCTAGTAGGACTCCACATCCTGGCCGCACCAATTGCTTTGGCCGGCCTCCTCCTCCTCCATCCTTTATATACTGAGGCAAGGGGCACCCCAGAGACACAAGTTGATCCACGTGATCTTATTCTGAGCCGTGTGCAGCGCCCCCAACCACCATAGTCCTCGATAATATTGTAGCGGTGCTTAGGCGAAGCCCTGCGGCAGTAGTACATCAAGATCGTCACCACACCGTCGTGCTGACGGAACTCTTCCCCGACACTTTGCTGGATCGGAGTCCGGGGATCGTCATCGAGCTGAACGTGTGCTAAAACTCGAAGGTGCCGTAGTTTCGGTGCTTGATCGGTCGGGCCGTGAAGACGTACGACTACATCAACCAAACGCTTCCGTTGTCGATCTACAAGGGTACGTAGATCACACTCTCCCCTCGTTGCTATGCATCACCATGATCTTGCGTGTGTGTAGGAATTTTTTTGAAATTACTACGTTCCCCAAC